>NW_006238919.1:7048499-7088111 GCF_000375325.1 Capsella rubella
TTTCATTATATTAATATAGTATTACACATACAAAACTCTGGCCTTTTCAAATCCAACAAATATTAAATGCAATAAAAATATAAGTTTTATAGCAAATACACAAAAAAATATATAACACTGCCTTAATTGTATTAAGAGTTTAAAAAAAAGTCAATCAATTTATAATAAAAATCATAAAAAATATGAAAACATAAAATAATAAATTTTCTCATGGTCATGTACCACGGGGTAAATTCTCATATATATGTACAAAACCTGAAATATAAATACTGCAATTGATACATTATTCCCGCTGGACTTCGAATAATATGCTAAACCAACTCTAATTAGAACAGATTAAACTATAACCGATTAGAATTCTATATAAGAAAGACACGTTAAATGATGGACCCGTGGTGTACCACGGGGTAAAATCTAGTGTTATTTCAAAATCCATGTATTTTGATTTGACAAATAATAAGGATTCACAAATTCTATGTAGATTTACAAATCAATAAACCAACAATTACCCCTAAATTAGTTTTTGGCTTTTGATTCTAAAAAACCAAAAAAAAATGATTATACTAAAAGTAGATTTCTTTAAATTTAGGGAAACCAGATTTTGTGAGATTTTCCCAATTTCTTCATAATATCTAAAAACCATTTTTTCAGCTTTCTAACAATATTACGTGACTGTTTCTTAGGCATTGAATGGCAGCAGTTTTTAGAACAAATTTTGGGTTTTGATTCTAAAAAACTAAAAAAATTGCCATTCATGATTTTGCTAAACCCAGATTCCCTTAAATTTAGGAAAATCAGATTCTATGAGATTTTACCATTTCTTTCATAGAATCTAAAAACCATTTTTTCAGCTTTCTAACAAATTAGGTCACTTTTTCTTATTGATTATTATTATTATTATTTTTTTTGGTAAATTATATATTTTTTTTCTTTCAAATAAAAATCATAGAAGAACCAAAAACCAAGCAAATTATTATTCAAGATTTTGCAAAAACTAAAATCTACAGCAAAAATCAAAAACTAAAAAACCAAAAACCAAAAGCCAAAAAACAAAAACTAAAAGCTAAAACCACAAAACATTCATGGCAAATTGAGCTAAAATCCGATCCGAACCGAATTTTAATTTGGGTCTATTCCGTGAGATTTTTTGAAAACCGAATTTCATCTAAACCGAAAAACCCGACAAGCCAAGCCAAAGAAAATATAACGTTTAGATCTGATTTAGTTTATATTCATTAGGCCAGATCAGAACAAACATAGTACATAGACTGATATAGCTAGATCTTCAATAGAAAAAAATGGAAAGAACCTACTGAGAGAGAATAATAATCTTCATCTTCAACGATTCACCACTCAATAAAGAGTGAGGAACAAACAAAAAATTGTCTTGAGGGGTTTCAGAGCTCAGTTCAAGAACCATCTTCACTTCTGGTGACTTATAAGTAAGAGTGTGTCCATCCATTGAGTAGTAGAGACAATATGAGAGCTTCCCTAGTTCTGGAGCAGATGGTGCAATGCATCTAATAGCCACATGCACACCATGCGGCTCATTGAAGCATTGCAGTGCAAACAGTAGTCTCTTCTTTGATTCCATAAGAAAAAGAATCTTATCTGTAGCTATGTTCATCTGAACATCTACTGAACCACCGGATTCAAAGGACAGAGATTTGGATTCGTGACAGTGGATATCAACAAAGTGATTGTAGATGTCATTGTATGGTCCAGTGAAATAGCAGTCCGGTGCAGGGCAGGCACATTGAGAGAAACTGCATACCTTTTCATGAATTGATTTTTTACCATAAGACTCATTTTTGGTGCATCCAAACGTAGCATTTCGGCATGGGACAAAGACTGATTCGAGAACACTCTCCATCGCGCTGCAACGTTTGTGGCCAACCGGTGAATCACATGTATGGCACTTATTACTCAGTTGAGGACAGCAAGAGGAGCAAGCCAAGTGCCCATTATCACACTGAAATGCAATACAAATGAAAAAACAATTAATGAAGATAACATGAGTATGGGAAAGAAAAAACAGATTAGCATGCTAATCGCATTGTCGCAATAAATAAACCAAAATGAAAGCTTAGGAATATATCTGTTACTAATTAATATAGAAGAGATATTCATTGATAAAACATTTGATAGTTCATGACATATATACTCATCTTGCCAAGTTATACACACATTTCAATAGAGAGACTACAATTTAGGGAGAAGAAACCTGAAAGATAGGAATCGTCAGTGCCTGGGAGCAAATGGGACAATCAAGAATATCCAGACCTAGCAGCATCCCTGAGCGTGTCTCGCCCTCTGATGTGGAACTAGGTTGTATCATTATCGAGACATTGTTGCTCACTTCTTCTCTGTCGCAGGGGGATTCGCAAACTGAGGTGCTCTTCACGTGAGTAGATTTATGTCTGTGTCTGTTTTGTTCATCATTGCCTCCACTGTTACTTTCAGGCCTCAATGGACAATACAGTAGATGGCGCCTCAAATGTGATGTTCCATAAAGCCTTTCTATTATGTAAGTCCTACTACAGTGGATGCAACTACCCCTCTTTTTGCCATCTTCCCCAACTCCCACTGATACAAACTCTTTCCAGACATCAGATTTTAAGCGTTGGTTGGAATCAAAGATAGTTTGATCCGGTTGAATCTCACTTTCTAGTAGTACTTGAGGTTCTTCGACAGCCGAATCAAAGATAGTTTGATTTGGTTGACTCTCACTTTGTACTAGTACTTGAGTTTCTTCATCAACCTCCTCTTTTATTTCCATACGTTCATTCTCAGCATTAAGTGTTGCAATTAGTTCCTGTGACTGGAAATCCATTACTCTGCATAAACAGAAAACGAAAAACTATGAAATCGTTATCTGTTTAATGGCTATACAACAATGTAGAAGAAACTCAAATTCATAGATGCTTAAAGTGATTTGCTTCGTAGCATGATCCCATTCTCAGCAGAAGAGCAAACACAAAAAGAAGACTGCAGAAAAATTAAGTACTTATCATAACTGGAGGTAATCAAGACACAAGTACACAATTACAGAACAATCATGAATAACCCCAAATACATATTGTAAGAGATGAACATAGCCTAAGCAAAAGAAAAGTACACAACCACAGAACAATCATATAGATCAAAGTCAGATTTATTACAGAACAATGATAGATAAAAGGGGAAGAAGAATAAAAGAGAAAAGTTTGAATCTTTTACATACAACAATCGTTTTCATAGCCTCACAACTCTCAAAACAGATTAATCATAAATAATAACATACCAAAAGAGAAAAAGTTTGAATCTTTTTACATACAACAATCGTTTTTAGTGTCACAACTCACAAGTCATATTCACAACAAAGAATCAAGCAGATTAATTACAAAACAATCATAGACAATAACACATATACCAAATTAAAGAGCTAATGGGAAAACAAGAAAACAGAGAAAAGTTTAAACCTTTTAATATGCAACAATCGTTTTCATAGTGTCTCAACTCCTACCAGCAAAATCAGATTACTCACAGAAGAATCATATACCATAAAAAGCTAAGCAATTCAGATTTGATTAGAGAATGTAAAAGGAAACGAGCAAAAAGGATAAAGTTTCAACCTTTACATACAAAATCGTTATCAAAGTTAATTTACAAACTCGATCACAATCCATATTCACAGCAAAGAATCAAGCTGTGTTAAAGTCTCAAACAAATTAGTAGATCAAAACCATGTCATGCACACATACATTGCACTACATATATAAGTAGTCAAGAAATTAACATTATCTACAAGAAAAAAATTGGAGCTCTGTACAACCAAGAACTACGATGCAAAATCTATGTTTGAATTGGTACCGTTATATCACTTGAACAGAAGAAACGAGTAATGGGTTTTCTTCAGACTAAGCTGCAAGGCCAAAGAGTCAGAAGAATTGAGGAAGAGACGAGAGGAAGAAGGAGAGATTCATGGTTTTTTTTTGGACAAGACAACGTTACATCTTCTGGTCTAGGGCTTATGTATGGGACTAAAACTCAGCGTTTCAGTGAAGCAGACATGTGGTTAAAAACAAAACATGTGGTGTGTGGGGTAAAACCGTAAAAGTCAAAAAGTTATGGAATTTTGTGGTACGAGGAAGAAGTATCACAACAGAAGTACACTTCCTAGTAACATACGAAGTACATGTTCAAACATAAGTACATGTTTTTTTTCTTCTAAAGGATATTTATTAAACCAACGGCCTTACAAACCGGGTTAACCGGCAAACATAAATAACCGGTACCCACAAACTTTGTTTGAGCATATTTTCCAGCAAAATAACAACCAGAATCATCTCCACACATTATTACTGAACAAAGAAACTATTAAACCAAAAAAGAGATTAAGAATGCAATCTAACTTCAGTGGTTCTTCTTTCCACCACTGTATCTTTCCCAAGAACAAAAGCATAAAAGAAGTCGCCGGAAAACTAGCAACCACATGAGGTAAAGCTTCTGAACTCTTGTCATCAGTTGATAAGAGAGTAGACTTCGACAATTGAAACTTTGGCTTCCTAGAATGGCAAGACGGACCTCAAATGAGGTAATTGAAACCGTCAAGAACGCCGGGCCATTATAGTCGAACAAATCGACGAAAATACGGTTGAAAGGAGCCAAGCAACCTAGAACTCGCCCATATCAAGATTTTGATTCTTGTGGATGAGACTAAATCAGTTGCCCAATCGAAACACCAAACACTTACCTCGTTGTAGATGGTGGTGGAGCGGATCGAGATTAGGCCATGGGAAATTCCAGCTAGGAAAGGAAGAAGAAACTGAGATCAAAGTGTTTCCCCAATCAGTTCGGTGAAACAACAAAAACGGCAACGAAATAGCCGTGAGGAAAGCCGGATACACCGGACGGCGAGATAAGACAACAAGATAGAACAGCAAGACCGGACTACATATGAAATCATAAGCCGGCACGGCATGACCATAAACCCGATCGAAATCTTTTTCTCTGAAAAGTTTTTTAGAGAGAGAAGAGAGAAAGAAGTCGACCGACATAAGTACATGTTCAAACATATCATAATGGTCGGTCACAACTTTTTCTTCTATAATGAGCTTCAAACTATATATGTACATTTTCTTCTAAAAGTGGCTACGACTTTTTCTTCTATAATGATATTTCCTAAGTGATCGATTCATTATTTAGCAGAAAACGTTACCACCAATACTAGATCTTCAAATTATGTATGTACATTCCAAATAAACCTAAGAAATGTGATATATGAACCAAGCTTGTTCTCATGCCACGCAAATTCTCATTACGAGACAACAAATAGGAAGGAGAAGCAACATGAATATATGTATTGGGACTGTTCATTCAATCTCACTTCCTGCTTCACCCTAAATCTCGTTTTAGTAAGCTATTGGTTAAGTTTACCACTTTCAAATAATATTAGATTCAAATGCTAGATAGATTAACTGCTAGATTAGCCATTAATGCGCACGAGTTCTATGCAATATACTAGCTTCAAATCCAAGAACATGGATTGATATAAGATTAAAGGTCATACATAAGAGATAGGTATTTTCATGAAACCTTAATAAATAAATAAAATAAAAGACAAATAGCAAATGATAACACCATTTTATTCTTCCCCACTAGCTTCTTACTTACTTCAACTTGAAATTTTTTCGATCGTCCACATGTACACCAAGGTTTTGCATAGGACATTGACTTCTTTGGTAACCTTTTACTTGCGACAAACGAACTCATCAATACGAGTATAGCACAAGTAGGGCATTTGTTCATCAGTTTCTTATTGCATGTAGAGCAAACACACATGTCCAAAAGTAACACTAAAATGCAAAAGCAAAAAGGTTTCTGCTATTTAAATCTGTATATTGCTTTATAGTTCAACTGCTCATGAGAGTGGTCTTTCTAGAAAAAAATCAACCAAGAAGCGTAGACATATAATAGTTCAACATATGGATACGAGTTCTGGTGAAAACAAAGATAAGAAACGAAACCTTGTAGAAGAATCTAGTCAATACAACAGAGCGAGCAGAGTGAAGAGGTTCCTTATCAAGAAGCGTTGCGGAGTTGTTCTTACGGTCGTTCTCATCGTTTGAGGATTCACGAGATGAGTTTGATTTCCACTCGTTGGGGTTTGAATCCCATGCAGCCATTTCAATGAAATGTTATAACTTGTGAGGAGGCTCACTGGTACAATAAGCTTGGCTCCAATTTCCAAAACATTTTTGCATGCATGCGGTGGATTTAATATTAAAATCATTTAATGGGAAATTGCTACATAAATTGGGTGAAGATTTCCCAAGATTCTTTTTAAAAGTTAAAATATACTTTTGTTTTGTCTACTAATTTGACTAGATGTGTTCAATTTTAAATAAACAAAACAATTATATTCTAATGGGAAAAACATTTCTAATGGGAAACACATATTTTTCAAAAAGAGAAAAAACAAATCCAAAAATTGAAATGTGATTAAGATGATATTCCCTCTATTCTATTATGTACTCCCTTCGTTTTAAAATAAGTGTCCTTTTGTATTTTCATTGCAGATGTTTGGTGAATTTTTCAGCTTTATCCTTACTAATTTAATGTATTAACCAATAGAAAATATTATATAATGTATTAATAAAGGGTAAAACAGAAAATTTAATGGTTTTCTTAAATTGTGTGAAAAGCATAGAATGATATTATTTTGAAATGGAGGGAGTAAAAGTTTTTGACTAAAAACACTAAGTTTAAGAAACAATAAAAATATTATATCATTTAGTAAAATACAACCAATAGAAATAATACTGCAGAATTTAAACAGTCAAAATCATTTAATTAATATAACAAGTGCATTGAAATTTGAGAAAAATCTTATAAAATGGTACAGAGAAAAAAACCTTAAAATTTTCTAGTAAAAAAAAACCTTAAAAACCTTATAAAATAGGATAGAGGGAGTAATATTTTTCTTCACATAGTAATTGGTTCAGTTTGGTTAACGGTTAATTTTATTATGTTATTATGCTAAAAAGTGTATATAAAAACTCGGTTTGATTGTCGGTTTAGGTGTTTGGCTTGGTTCAAGATCTTTTCCTATGTAAATCTTAAGGCTAATGTTTCCTCTTGATAATGTTTCCCTTAACGGTTAATTGGGTTCTAATATTATGCTACATTTTTTTTTATAGAAACTAGGTTTGATTACCAGTTTGGGTAGCGGTTTTATGAATTAAATTTGAGAATAATTTTAGCAAAAATAAAAACGAAAAATTGATATGTGGCATCTCACTTAACAAAACATATACATGTGACATCTCACACATCTAAATTTGTATTTGTGGCATTTGTATCATCATGGCTTATCAACATCATGTCAGAATGTTGAATTCGGTAAAATTTGGTAGTTCATGTATGTAGACTAATGTAGTTTATTTGAAGAAAAAAAGACTTTATTCAGTTTGAAATTGGTATTGTACCAAATTTGGTTTAATATACATGTTAAAATATGGCATTTCCTATCCATTATAACACTGAAATGTAAAACGAATATGTTTTCCAAGTAAACTAGTATTGAAAGGAATAGAGAAAAATGTAGCAACTAAATTATTTTTTTCAGACTTTGTTGCTAAATATTAACTTACATAGTTTTTGTTTATATTGAAAATTAAATAAACTATATTTAACTCAAATTAATTTGGTTTAATTGAGTTTTAGTTTAATTTAGTTCACTTGGTTTTGGTTATATTTGGTTTGAATTAGATCAATTAGATTGTAAACCAAAAAGATGGTTTTAAAATCATAAGCTTCATATCTAAAATGAATAATAATGATTTCACATCAAAAATAAGTTTGGGTGTGCATCAAAAAGAAAAGAGAAAAAGAATAGTTGTGGACATCCTCTGTACATTTAATTAAACTGGACTTAGACTTTTATGGACGTGGGTCATATGTTGTGTGAGATTACACATAAGAAAATAATGTTTACATGAACAGGCATATGAGCAAAATCATGTCTAATTAGTAAACTATTTATTAGTTTCATTATTTATTAGCAAACTATCATATAGTAATGAACTAGATCATTATCTGTGTACTACAACAATGGGGAAAATATTAACGTCTTTTTACTAACTAGCTTTGAACTCCTAAAGTATTCAAGATTTCGATTGAGCCTTCTAGGTAACCAATTGTTACTCATCATATAATGTTGATATTATATATTTCAACTTTCATCTATACATTATAATTTATTGCATTATATAACTTAATACATTTCTTTAAACATTATAATTCAAGATTTCGATTGAGCCTTTTAGGTAACCAATTGTTATTTGTAATTTTAACCCTGTCTACTATAATTATTTAAAATATATTCATTTACAAAAAAATCAGTTAAAGTTATTTGTAATTTTAATGGTTAATATGTTAATCATTTCTCATATTGTGTAAAAATATAAATATAAACTATTTTAAAATATATAATTTTTTACAATATTTCAATAGGTTATTTTATTATATAAAAATTATGCATTTAAAATTTTTATGAAATTAAATATAAATATTCACAAACTGACTCGCTACTCAGTTAGAATTTTGGTTGAATATTATATTATTATGTGGGAATTTTCGACTCATAACAATTTTTAGATAAAATAAAACAATTTTTATACGTTTTAAAAAATTCAAATCATAATATATGCGAAAATATATATTTATTATTATAGAGATGATAAGATGAATTACTTGTTTCATAAAAATAATCATATAAAGACAAGAGGTGAAATATAATGATCAATGAAATAGTAAGTTAGATATCAAATCTTGTACAATGTTTGTTTTTGATTGGATATTCATTTTTAAAAAATGATAATAATGTATTACCTGTTATAAGAGAAATTAAAATGAGTTGTTAATTTGATAAAAATGGTATTGTACATTTTATACACTACCATTAAATACTTCTACCATTACAAAACAACAATGTTTTCGTTGTTCGTTTTGGATTTTATTAATCCTGCTACTTGTATTAAGAGAATTTTTGAGAATTACCCCTTTTGCTGTATCTCTTTTTAAAAATACCACTCTTTTCTATTCATTTTCAAAAATACCTCTTTTCAAATATGCAAAATACCCCTTTTGGTGTATCCCTTTTTAAAAATATCCCTCTTTTCTATTCATTTTCAAAAATACCCCTTTTCAAATATGAAAAATTATAAACTTTTATATGGTTGATAAGGTACATCAAGATCATCATTATTACTGGGAGACTAAATCCAAATATTTAGAAGGTTTTAAAAGGTTCTAAACGGCATTTATATGGTTTTTATAAGGTTTTTAAAAGGTTTACACAGTTTTTATAAGCTTTTTATATGATTTTTAAAAGGTATTTATACGGTACTTATGAAATGTATATATAAATTTACACACATGTAAAGATAATTTGTGCCTGTAAATATAAGTTTATACATATTTTTTTGATAAATTTCAAAATTTATTGTGACTTTTTGATAAAATTAGAAAGAGGGGTATTTTTAAAAAGTGGTATTGGAAAAGAGGTATTTTTGAAATTCCCCCTTGTATTAATGCGAATGTGACTAAACTGATTATGGTCCAACTTGGTATCTTAACCCGGTTCTTCCGGTTTGATGGCTATACTCTCAAAATCAAGTCATGTATCTTCAAATAATACACATTTATCTCGTGGTACACCACGGGTCCATCATTTAATATATTTGTTTGATTGATCATTTTCGTAGTTGGTTTATATAGTCTAATTTTATACGTGTTTATATCTTTTTAATTTTATATAATTTTATGATTTTGTATAATAAGTAGACTCATAGATATATGTGGTCAATCCGCGATACACTTCCCACAAAAAAAAAACTCGCGGTACACCGAGGGACGATTTGTTGTAAATAAAAATTTATATTTTAACTTAACCCGTAAAAAAAATTACTATAGAAAACCCGTAAGAAAAATATAATCATATTTATATAAACTCAAACCTGTTCAATCATATTTATTTACAATATTATTATATTTTAAAATATTTTTATAGTTAAAAGATTAATAGTATTTTAAATTTTTGTTGAGTTTAAATATTTTTAATATTTTAAATATTCTATAAAACTTAAATAAAATATTATAATTTTCAGCTTTTAAAAGTTTTAATATTTATCATATTTTAAACTTTTTTAAAGATTAAATTTTATAATATTTTAAACTTTTTAAAAGTTTTATTTTTCTTAAATAAATAACCGGATTAGACTGAATAATTTTTTTAATTTGGATACCTGAGAAATCAAAATTCATGTTCATTAGTAGTTGTGAACATATTAGAGCATGTCCAGTGGGCATTGCTAGATGGGTTGCTTATTAATATTGTGTGGTAAAAATAAATACAAAAAAAAAAGAGCCCATTATATCGAGCATCGTTTCTTCTCCGGGAAGCGGAAGCAACAATTAAGAAACGATACGTGTCAATGTTTAATTGGAAGTTGAGTAAATAAAAATAATAATTTTTTTCTTTATTTTTTTTCTTTTCTCTCGACAGATTTCTCTGTCCTCTCTCTCAAAATCGACGAAGCTGAAGAACACGAGGCTCCGATGATTGATCCGAACCCAGAAGATTCCGAAATCGACGCCTACTCCGGCAGTTTTCTAACCGTGGCACCAGATCAGAGATAGGAGACTAGACACACCCAAATACTTATTCTTCTTCTTATTCTTCCTATTTACATCTCCTTATAATGCTTGTTGATGGAGACACTTCATCGTTTCTTCCCTCCAAACCTCTAGTCTAAATATATAATAGGAGAGTTCTCTCCCTCTAAAGCTGTCCACATCAACATTTTTTCTAATTTTTGTGTCAAGCCCAACAAATCATCTAAACCCTTATATTTTGTTCATCATTCTATTTTCTTTCGGCCTGTTATTTTGTAAGTTAAGCCCCAACACTTTTACGGAAAATGGACTTTTTCATACCTGGACTATCTAGGTAAGTTAATTTCATATAGTTGACTTGTCATTGTGTTAGATCATACCTGGACTTATTGTAAATTTGAATTTAGTACCTCGAGATTTCATTTCGTGCTGAATAATACAAAAACGTGTTAAATATGTAACGCTGTTAACTCTCCGTCGATGTGGATTCGTATTTCTTCTTCATTAATATATATGTTTCGTATTTCTATTTATTAAAATAATATATAGTGTTTCATATTTCTTCTTCATTAATATTAATGATCATTCAACACTAGTGTTTCGTATTAATATATAGTGTTTCGTATATAGTGAAAAACACTATAATATGTTTCGTATTTCTATTTTGTATTTCCTCTTCATTAATATATAGTGTTTTGTATTTCTTCTTCATTAATATATAGTGTTTCGTATTTCTATATATTAAAATAATATAAAGTATAGTGTCTTGTATTTCTTCTTCATTAATATATAGTGTTTTTTATTTTTTTCGTCATTAATATATAGTGTTTCTATATATTAATGCGTTGTTCATTTATACCGATTAAGTGTTGATGGCCTAGCGGTTATGTAGTCAGTATCGTTTTGCCACGTCATCAAGCGATGGATTTACGTGTCATCTGACGTGGAATCCACATCGACGGAGAGTTAACAGCGTTACACATTTAACACGTTTTTGTATTATTCAGCATGAAATGAAATCTCCAGGTACTAAATTCAAATTTACAATAAGTCCACGTATGATCTAGCACAATGACAAGTCAACTATATGAAATTAACATACCTAGATAGTCCAGGTATGAAAAAGCCCATTCCACACTTTTACATCCAAATTGGGTTTTTGGCCTCTTCCATAATCCATGTTCATTTAGTGCATAATATGTTATTTATAATTAATAAAAATTAAAGATAAAGAAAAAAGAAATTTACATAATGTTAACATATAATTTATTTTCATGGTAATAAATAAATAATTAAAAATAAAATATGTAAAATAAATTAAATTTAAAATACTAAAACCAATACTATGAGAATTTTATTAGTAATAATAGTATGATTCAAACTCTAAACAATAACAAACTTTTAAATAATCATACTTTGGAATTTTAAATTTGGTAATGTGTTTTAAAATTTAAGTAAATTTTAAATGCATGGTAGAATAATACAATTTTTTTTTTAATTTTACTTTTATAATTTTAAAGAGGAAAAATAAATTTAAAGTGAAACATAAGTTCTAAAAAATATATTACATATTTTTTAATTATTAAATTTAAACTAAAAACAAAAGATTACTAAACTCAATTTAAAATACTCTAAGACGAAAATATTTGAAAGGTCACACTTTATGCCGTGAATTTCTATTAGGAATATAAAAATTATAAAAACATTATTATCCATATTCGAAAATAAAAAATAATTAATTATCATATTATTCATGAGTTTTACAATAAAATATAGATAAAGTGATATGTAAGCCGTAAACTGATATGTAAATTGTATAGCATATCTCAAAAAGAAAGTTTACTTATTCTCAAGTAGTATTATACCTTTCTAACATAATCTAAAAGAAAAACAAGTTTGATATCCCATGATTTAAATCAAATGCTTTTAACCCAAAATGGACTATTATTAATTAAGGAAGAAATTGTTATGATATGTCTTAAAAAGCAACTCACCCTTCAATATATATAGTATACTAGAGTTAATAGAAGGTAGAAATAAACTAGACGTCGAGAGGTAACGAGTGCATTATAGAGGATCACAAAAGAATTAGTAGTTAAAAGCGATTGAATATAAATGAATATAACTTAAAAAGATAATGTATATGACTAAATTTTGAAATATTTGAGATCTCATTTATTGTGTGAAATGAAGAAACTCAAGACATACTACTAGATTCAAATTCGGGCTTAACCGTTAGTTATAGAAATGAGATAAGATAGACAAATTCAGGACTTGGTCGAGAGTTCTCTTTTACCACATTGCACTTTTTCCGATGGATAAAGCAAGTTCGGTAAACCTACTCTAGCGACATGATATTATATATGTATCTTTACACTTAATGATGTATATGAGGCTTGGTAAATTTGTGTTATATATAGAGGTGTTATATTTGTATCAACATCTAATCATAAAGGATATCTACAATTAGGATCATGAGCTGGTTGTTGATGCAATTTACTCTTCTCGCAAATCTATTCAAGTAATTTTTGTTACCATGTAATAATATTAAAACATTTATTTGTCAAGAAAACACTATCGCCAACAATATATATGTTGTATATCGCTTAAAATTTTAGTTTAGTGTTTAATTATATAGCTTTTATCTTTTAAAATTTGAATGATTATAGTTGTGCTCACGGATTAATATTGATAGAAGAGGTTTTAAATTAAAATCCCGCGCGTTAAAGATTAATATTGATAGAAGAGGTTTTAAATTAAGTCCCCGCGCAACGCGCGGGTACACTATCTAGTGGAAATGTAGTTTTAAGTATAGTTGCTAATAAATTGATTTTATTAGTTTAATAATAAATATATTATTAGTTTAATTTTAAGTATCTTTCATGTGTTGCTCTGGTAATGATGGTCTTAGTACTATTTATAATGGTTTTGAACTATTATCTAAATTTTTTTACCTTATGTAAATGTTCTACATATATTTTTTCTTTTATCGTTTGAGTTATATACGTCCGTTTTCAAAAAATTAAATTGCAAAATGTGTGGAAAAAATTGTATTTTATTATAAATATATTTAATGTAATAATATAAATTAAAAACAAATAAGATTATATAAATATATTGGAGAGAGATTCGATTTATTAGAGAGAGACATTTTTGGAAATATTTTTGATGTAATAAATATTTGTTTCCAATTTTATGATTTGTTTGTGATTTAATTACAAAATTTACTTTTAAGTTTTGTTATTTATTCAATTAGCAAGGGTTTGATTATGCAAATATTATAAACCTAAATAGATTTTAGTACCAAAATGTACTTCAAAAATGTATATATAGATTTATATACACCTAAAAATGTGCATGACAAGTTTACACAATTAGGAATGAACAATGGCATTGGCATGGCCATGGCCGAGCAACATCTGCAAATTCAAGTTCTCATTACCAGACAACAAATAGGAAGGAATCAACATAAAACCATCTTCGGGATGTTCATTCTTCACTTTCTGAATGTTCTTCAACATGAATCCTTGCTTCAGTAAGTTATTAACAGTTATCTTCGCCAGACTGCATGAGAACTTACCCACTCCGGGTACCGAAGGTGCGATACAGCTAACACTGACATACACAGCGTACAAAGCCTTGAAAACTTGAACTACAATCATATGCCCATTGTTTTCTTCCTGTAGAATTGTGGTCTTCTCATTGAGGTCCAAGCTAATGGTTAAACGAGTGTTCCACTTGAACGGGATCATATCGTCTTTGTGTTCAGCACGGGCGTGGTTGTTGAGATACTTGTAATAGCCAGTGTAGTTACAGTTACGTATGGGGCAGGAACAAGGGGCGTAAACACAGAGCTTCTCGTGGCTATATCGGTTTCCGTAGGAAGTATTCTCTTTACACCCGTATTTGGCATTCGGACATGAGACTCTCGATGCTTCTATAACTTTCTCCATGGCTCTGCATCGAACGTAACCAATGGGTAATGTGCATGACGGACATCTGTTCCTCACTTTGGTGCAGCACAGAGAACAAGCCAAATGACCATTATCACACTGAACACAGAACCACATAGTTATTGCCAACGGTTCTATTAGCATAGTCCTATTTTCTCACGATAACACTCATCAACGGGAAATAAATATCAACAAGTAGTAAGAACACTAGCATCGGTGAAACTCTATGGCATAGAACCACATATTAGCTTATACGAGATACAATCACCATCTCACTGTGAAAACGTCCTGACCTGTAAGCGATTCAAATGGTTTCCAAGTTTGCAATTATACCTTTACTTCACCATTGAAGCAAAAGGGCTTATAGTGCTAGAGAACATTTTCTCAATTGCAGCAGAACTTGAATCAATAAGTCTTCATTATAATCTATCTCCTTAATCTACGCATGTAATGGCTCCTTTAACAATCAAATTTCACTTGTTTCCTCAATCTAACACAAGTTAAGGCTTCTCTATGTTCACAGTGATAACTCTAAACCTAAAAAAGGATTGTGAAATCAAAGTGGTTCAATAAGCAAACCTGAAAGATGGGAATCTTCAATGGTTCACAGCAAATAGGGCAATCAAGAACATCTGGATCCAACAACGTTACAGAAAGAGGCGAACTCTGACTATTTACGAATTTACCAAATCGTCTCTCCTCAATCACAGCTTCGCGATCGCTTTCATCGCTCGTGGATCCTCCTCGATCATCAGATTCCGTTCGCCTTCCTCGATTCTGTGTTTCTTCTTCGTCTTCTTCTTCACCGGAACTTCCGGGGTCCGAGCTCTCCACGTTTTCTTCATCTTCGTCGATTGAAGGAAGCCGTTGTCTTTTCCGGGATTGATGATTGTTGTTGCTTGGTCCTTCTCCGTCGTCTCCTCCGCAAACTGAAAATCTCGCCATCGCCGGATCGGAGGATTAAGTCAGATCTACGATTTTTCTGAAGAGAGATGATAGTTTTGGTCGAGATGTAAATTTGTGGTTTAGACTTTTGGGCATCAAAATTCATACCAAACCGAATTGAACCGGTTTTTGAGGAGAGGGCCTCAAGAGTACATTTTTTCATGCGTCCTTAAAAATCTTCTAAAAATTTAATTATTTTACAAATAGTTTATTTTTTTTCAAACAAATATGTTGATTGTTTTTTTAAAATTTAATTATAAAAAAACTTAAATTCGTCTCTTCTAATTTACAGTTACTTTTAATTATTTAAATTGAGAACCGTTATTCCATTCCATCGAGATGCTCTTATGATTAAATTTTAAAATGTGGCTTTTTCAGTTACTATATCTTTTTATACAGCTTAGCTAACAAACTATCATCTAAAATTTTTGGTTAAAATAAATTTAATAAAGATATAAAAATTGTACAATATTTTTTGTATACATCGAAATATATTTGTTAAATCTGACATCAATAATTTTGATAGGATGTAGCCTAAGGCAAATGCCCAATTCTTTAGTTAGTAAGCACAACTTTGGTTAATGATCAATTGGAGTTCCAGGCATGTGTTGCTTATTTTGTTATATTATTCAATCTTTCTTCACGAATGGTCTACGAGAGTTAAACCATATGGAAATCCGACGCTTGAACTGCGGAAGAGTGATAGAATATAGTATATGTAACTATTGTGAGAAAACTTTGCAACAGTTTTGTTATTAAAGCCTTATATTGATGAATTCTCTCAAGGGGAATTAATTTACTTTATTAACTTACATATTATTTTTATCAATAGTCTATACAAGTTTGTCATATCATTATGGAATATGATTGATCTTGTACTCTACCAAATGACGAAACACCAATCATGGGAGATACAAATCTAAGACAAAATTGGACATTTTTGCATACTTATTTGAGTGATAAAATATTTGAATGTTGAACATAAGTTTAAGGTAATTCTCCTAACCAACTGCTCAAAACTAGTACATTAATAAAACTTTAGATGCACAAATAAAAAGCAAATGCGACCCAACTTGCCATAGTTGGGCTAAAGCATAAGTGCATCATGATGTCCGAATCCGTTCTAACTTCTACCAAAAGTTATGTTATTACATACTAGTTTAGTGCACGTAACATTTTTGCATTGCTAATGTTAAAATTGGATTTAAATGACTTTTGTAATACATTGGGCCAAATTATATGTTGTTAGGCTCCTCAAATGGCCCGTTTTGAGCAGCCCATTGGCCTAAAGGAAATAGACTAAATTTCGAAAATTCTAAAAATGAAAGGAAATCAAACACGAACCCTAAAAGTTTGGGGGATTTTTGTTTTCAATTTGATCATCATCAGGATTCAATAGCTTTTCAAGTTGGTAATGAATTAGAAATTTTTTCCATATGGGTAATTCGAAAACTCGATCTTGTAGTCTAATCTTGTGAAATGGAGGAGAAGCTCGCGAGGAGAAGAAGAGTAGTGTTGGTTCCAGCTCCAGCTCAAGGACATATAACTCCAATGTTGCAACTTGCAAGAGCACTTCACTTTAAAGGTTTCTCTGTTACAGTTGCTCAAACCAAGTTCAACTACTTAAACCCTTCAACTGATTTGTCTGATTTTCAGTTTGTAACCATCCCAGAGACCTTACCAGAGTCTGATCTTAAGAATCTAGGACCAGGACGGTTTCTGATTAAATTAGCTAAATAATGTTATGTTAGCTTTAAGGAGTTGTTAAGTCAGTTATTAGTTAATGAAGAAGAAGAAGAGATCGCTTGTGTTATCTACGACGAGTTCATGTACTTTGTTGAAGCAGCTGTTAAAGAGTTTAAGCTTCGTAACGTTATTTTAAGTACTACAAGTGCATCAGCTTTTGTTTGTCACTTCGTAATGTGTAAACTCTATGCTAAAGATGGTTTGGCTCACCTCAAAGGTAATATGATTCTACTATTTTGAGTTCAAACTCGTTTAATATGTGTTTGCGTTTAACAACATGATTTTGTAGAAGGGGATGGGCGAGAAGAGGAGCTAGTACCAGAGTTAAATCCTATACGGTACAAAGACTTGCCAACTTCAGTATTTGCATCAGTAGAGTGTTCCGTGGAGTTGTTTAAGAATACATGTTATAAAGGAACAGCTTCCTCTATGATAATCAACACAGTGAGGTGTCTAGAGATGTTATCCGTGGAGTGGCTTCAACAAGAACTAGAGATTCCGGTGTTTCCTATAGGCCCTCTTCACATGGTGGTTACAGCTCCTCGTACGAGTCTTTTAGAAGAGAACGAGAGCTGCATAGAATGGTTGAACAAACAAGAATCAAGTTCTGGGGTATACATAAGCTTGGGAAGCATGAGTTTGATGGAAACTAAAGAAGTGTTGGAAATGGCTTCGGGTTTGGTTAGTAGTAACCAACACTTTTTGTGGGTGATCCGACCAGGATCCGTACTTGGTTCTGAAATGTCTGAGGAAGAGTTGGTTAGGAAAATGGTAACATTAGATCGAGGTTACATTGTGAAATGGGCACCGCAGAAGCAAGTGCTTGCACACTCCGCGGTTGGAGCGTTTTGGAGCCATTGTGGATGGAACTCGACTTTAGAAAGCCTTGGTGAAGGAGTTCCAATGATATGTAGACCTTTTACAACTGATCAAAAAGGGAACGCAAGCAGGGGCGGACCCAGGAAAAAAATTAATTGGGGGCAAAAGGTAGCAAATGAGGTTTGAACCCATGACCTTAAACAATACATGGGGGCACTTTAACCATTTTGACACTTATAACTTTAATTTTAATGCAAAATTTTTAGTTTTTAATAGGTTGGTGGGTGCAACTGCCCCCACCTTCTTCTATGTGGGTCCGCCCCTGAACGCAAGGTTCTTGGAATGTGTATGGAGAGTAGGGATTCAAATAGAGGGCGGTATAGAGAGAGGAGCGGTCGAGCGAGCTGTGAAGAGGTTAATGGTTGATGATGAAGGTGTTGAGATGAAGAGAAGAGCTTTAAATTTGAAAGAGAAACTCAAATCCTCTGTTTTGGCTCAAGGCTCTTCACACAAGGCACTTGATAACTTCATTAACACTTTATGAACGTATGAGAATATCAATGTCTAAAGATATCTAATGGGCCAATTATATCTTATCGAGATTTCGATTGGGCCGTAATAAGCCTAGATCCACTAAGCCCGTTAACGTCAAGGAAGCAAATAATTGAATCGAACACGAACCCTAAAAATTTGGGGTTTCTTTTTTCAATTTGATCACGATTTAGTATTGGATAAAGAAGAAGACATGAAGAATCACATTGAAGAGCCAAGCACTGCACCAGATCCTAACCGTTGGTACAACATTACATTAGGACCATCACTACTCAGCAACAATGACTCAGTCTCTCCCAAGTTCTGCACTTTACGATGTAAGTAGAACATTGCTTCAATTCACTTTCTGGGTTTGTTCTGTTTCCGAGATTGAATTGAGAAATGTGAATTTTTTGGTTTGTAGATGAGTTTAAACCGGCATCAATTGATTATACCAAACCAGGATCGTTACATAAGAGTAAAGACAATAAGGTTACGTTAGAGTTTCAAAACAATCAACACAAAGTTAGATTTGATGGTGTTAGTGAGCATTACAATGACAGAGATAAAGATGCAATTTTCTTGTTTGATGGCGAAAATTTTCGATTGGAGAAGCTTCACAGAGCTGTTAAGCGTTTGAAATACTTGCGTGTTCCTGATGAATCCTCTGTTGGTGGTAGTAGAGTAGTTACAGAGGTTGGTCATCCAGTTGCAGATACGGTTAAATCGGTATATAAGTCTTTTTTCGATCTTTGGTTCGTTAACGAAACGGTTTTCGGGAAGTTGTAATCAGATTTGTGTTTGTTACTTCAATGTTGCAGGTTAATATGACACATATTGACATTAACAATCCTGTTAGCTTAGGTATAAAGATTTCTACTTTGGCATGTTTCATTCACATTAATGTCTTTGGTTTGTATTCATGTATGTTTGTGCTTGGATTCAGACATAGATGTGTGTGTGTGTGGTTGGAAGTGAACTAAATTTTGTATACTTGTAACAGAACAAGAAAACGAAGATGATCCATGTTCATTTGCTACTAATCGTGCTGTCGATGAACTCGAGGAGGATGTGAACATTGATGATGAAGAAACAGCAAGGGATTTTCAAACTGGTGGACTTGATATAGACATTAACCTTCCGCATCCTACTGAAATGGAGGATGATGAGATTGCTGTTGTAGACATTAATGATGATGAATCCTACAAAGGACTTAACGCAGCAGAAGCACTCAGAGCGCAAGTAAATGCAGAAGCGAGAGAGGAGTCTCGAAAGAGTTCAAGTTCAGGCAGTGGTAGAGATAGTGAGAGCAGTGAAAGTGGAGTTGAGAGTAGTGTTAGTGGAAGTAGTAGTAGTAGCAGTGAAAGCAGAAACAGTGGTAATGAAGATGGAACCGCTAGCGAGAGCTAGTCTCTGGATCAGATATGTATGTATTTTCTAGTATATGTCGTTTTGATGTTAAGTCTTCTTGTAAACAAGATATGGAAATACAGAGATATAGCAAAACAGTTCTGCAGGGTCGAAGTTAAACATGGAATTACAACCTCATTCTGGTTTGATATGATTGGGAGCAGAGGCTACATTGATCTAAGAATCTCGTCACAGGCTACGGTTGATTCAGCTAAGGTCAATCATCATCGTCCAAGGAGACATCGGATATATAACTATAACCAGATTGGAAAGATGAAATCAAAAAGATTATCACAAGATGAAGATAAACACAAGAAAAGTTCAGCACAAAGGAGACAAAAAAAGTCTGGTTAGTATTCCTCACTGTGTAAAGACTGGCATAGGGTTTGTGGTTGTCGCGGACGTGTTTGTGGAGATCCTTAATGAAGCCTGTATAGTTGCAGCCACCCATTGGACATGAATAATGTGCAAAAAGACACATCTCCTCATGCCTAGAGAGATTTGCATATGAGATAATCTCTTTACACCCGTAAATGGCATATGGACATGACACTGTAACTACTTCAAGAACTTTCTCCATGGCTCTGCAACGAAGTTGTCTCCCAACCAGTTTTTGACAAGATGGGCATATGTTCTCTATTCTTTCCCAACATGGAGTACAAGCTAGATGACCACTAACACACTGTAAGAAGTTTAAGAACCAGTGTTATATGAACAGTTACACTCACAGAGAAGAAAGAAAGAGAAGAGAATTAGTAAGTAACCTGGTATATAGGAATCTTGAGGGGCTCGCAGCAAACAGGGCATTCGAAAACATCTTGATCCACCACCGCGACAGAAGCAGGAGCCGATATTTTTCCGGCTAATCTTGTTTTTCTATGCATATCCTTAAGCTTGTCTTGTCTTAACTTCAACATGTAGGTGATCAATAAAATAGTAGCATAAGCAAATAATAATAATGAAAAGGAACCGATTATTAATATGTCAAAGGAAGTAAGATCAGTAAACTCCATCATCAAACTTGAAAATTGGATTCATGTAAGAATTTCAAAAGCTCTCTGTATTTCTTATAAGTGATTTGCTCGAGGAACTTAGCATATGAGTCCTTCGGGTTTAGAGCTTTAGGGTTTTCATGTAAGTATATTTGTATACATGGGCTGTGTTTATATTTTTATAAAAATATTTAAATATTACATAATATTCAAGATAATGCAAATATTTTTTAAGATTAATTTATAATTGACTAATTTATTTTATATATATTCTTTTTAATTTTTTATTCTTTAGATCTAATTTTTATAATTTTATTAATAATTTTATTTTATAATTATTATTTTTTCCATTGTTAAATTTTCTGAATATTTTTTTTTCTATTTTAAAAATATTTTTCTTTTTTAAACTAATTTATATAATTTTTTACTACTAATTATTTGATATGTGTCAATATTTTATTAATTTAATTAACACGTGTCACGATTTTGTTAATAACTAACTTTGAAAATCTAATTTTATATAATAAGATATGAAAATTCTCGTTTAGAAAAAATATTATATTTATTGTCAGAAAAATACGTACATTATTTTATGTAAAGAAATTAGTGTTTTTACCGGTTACAAGATATGAACGAGTATTTTTTTTTTAAAATGTTGATTTTGTTTTTTTCTGAATTCGAAATGTTTTTAGTTTGGTGCTAAAACGCAGCCGTTTAATCAAAGTTCTATTACTTCCTGTTTTAAATAATTTCTCTGGTTCTTCATTTCTCCCATTTGTACGGAGAACGATGATGGCTCAAGCTTCACTGAATTTTCAGGTGTCTCCTTCTTTCTCAATCCTCAAACCACTAATTCACTCTCACTCTCTCCAAATCTCGAAGAATCAAAAACTAAACTCGCGACGAAGATGCTTCTTACGATGCGCAGCTTCTTCTCCCGACGGAAGCAAAACCTTAAGAACTTGCAAAAACTGCAAAACCCAATTCGATCCTCTCCTCAATCACCCTCGCGCTTGTAGATTCCACACTGCTCATTTCGCAGGTATAATTTGAAAAATTTGCTCTCTAATTTGGGAATTAGGTTTAGTTAGAAATCAAGGGTTTGAAGAAATTTTGCATTTTTTTTTTGGTTTAGGTGAGACATTTGCTCTTTAATTTGGGAATTAGGTTTAGTTATAAATCAAGGGTTTGAATAAATTTTGCATTTTTTTTGGTTGAGGTGAGACGTTTGTTCTTTAATTTGGGAATTAGGTTTAGTTATAAATCAAGGGTTTGAAGAAATTTTGATTTTTTTTGTGTTGTTTAGGTGAGACAAAGAGGAAATTTGAAAGTGTATACAGTGGTGGAACAATGGATACACCAAATTCAGGAAAAGTGTTACAGTATTGGCATTGTTGTGGATCTGAAGATCCTTTTGATTCTGGTTGTACTGCTTCTCCTCATACCACATATGATGATTGATTGATACAAGTTTCTTTACTAATGAGATTGTTATGAAGAAGAAGGAGAAGGAGAAGGAGAAGGAGATAGGAAAAGAATATATAGTGTAAAGGTTACCTTTTCTTGCAGAGAATCAGAATCTTTTATTTGTATCCTTTGGATTTAAGTCTTCTCCGTAATCACATTATCTCCATGTACAAGACACCTTTTTTAATATATGATTCTTGTTTTGTTAACTTGTAACTTTGCTTCTCAAGTTTCCTGTTAAGTTTGCTTTGATGTTATGTTATGTCTGTCTTCTTTTTGCTTAATGTTCATTGTTCATCTCCTGGTGATTTGTTTTGATTTGCAGATTGATTTTTTCTGACATTTGGTTTGAATCATTATTGGAATTTTCTTGTTTTGTTTTGCTGGTGGTAAGAATTCGGATGGGAGATCATTTAGTGTTGGTGGTTGATAGATTATCAAGAGATTCTGGTCTTGTGGCGGTAAAGCGAGCAGATATTAAAACTGACTTGGTTAACAAAGATGGTACATCTGAATCTGTATCTGCAGGAGCTGATTTATGTGAGAGTAAATTTGAACAATGTAGGATTTGTCATGACGAAGATGAAGATTCCAACATGGATACGCCTTGTTCTTGTTCTGGAACATTAAAGGTGCTGTCTTTGTTTTCCGGTTGTTTTCGATAAACAGGATCTCTGTCTAAACTTTAAATTCGTAACCTCAATGATTCATTCATCAACTCTTTGCAGTTTGCACATCATGATTGCGTCCAGAGATGGTGCAATGAGAAAGGTGACACCATATGCGAAATTTGTCGTCAGGTATAGTCTCTTGATTCTTTCTCTGTTTTGATGAAGTGATCTCACCAGACCTTGTTCAAATTGCAGCAATATAAACCTGGTTACACAGCTCCTCGACACTTGTTTCACTACACAGGCATTTCTATGAACTTTAGGTACTTTTATTCATCTTGCTTTGATATCCTCCTTTGTTTCTCTGCGCAATGTAGTAAACCTGCTGAGAATCATTCTCTTTGTTGGAAATGTCCCAGGAACGATTGGGGAATCGAGGGACTCGATTTTCGTAATCCTTATTTTCTAACCTGGGATGCAGCTGATGATCATGACCTTTACTCATTTCATAGCCCCACAAGCTTAATATGTTGCCGCCTAATTGCCTTGCTAGTATGCTTCTTCTCTCTGTCCTTAAGAACACATAGATCTAAAATTCTAATCGAACACGCAATAAGATTTTCATCTTGATGTCCAGTTTGTCCTTCTGCTATTCTTGCGCCACTCTCTTCCAGTTTTACTAGGTGGAGTCGATGATTTCTCGTTAACTTTTCTCATGGTAAGCTCGATTATAGAAACTACTCAAACATACATATTTCCTCTATTTCCCTGATCTTGAGAAAGATCTTGTTGTCTTTTGCAGTTACCATTAGTGAGAACATTAGGAATCTTACTGATTGTATATCTATTTGTCAAGACATTCATTGCCATACAACATTGCAGGCAAGAGAGGGTGAGAAACAACATTCTCTGAATTCTGAAAATTAAAATATCATTCTTGTTGAAATATCGAAACCTACAACATGTTTTGCTATACAACTTGTTCTTTTATTCTCTGTTTGTTGCATAATTAGGATACAAGACTCTCTGGTTTCTCGTCTGATGAAGAAACTGCACCACCTCGGATAGTGATGGCATTGCCGGAAAGACCCGAGCTTTATGTTCCTGTAAACTAAGATGATCAATATTCAATATAACTTCTCCTTATACATGTTGTTTGATTTGTATACAACTATATTCATAGAATCAATGTTGGTATTCCAAGTTTGATTAGATCGAAGATGTTGCGAAATACGTGATTGAAAGATTATCAAAGTAAATGTTGATCTTCCAATTTCCATCTACAATAGATGATCTTAAAAGGAATAAACGAAGCAACAAAGAAGAGTTGTAAAATGGAAACTCTTAAACAATAACAACAGCTAGCTGACAGATTGTGGTCGATTCACATGCTCCCACCAATCTCGTAGTCCTTGCACTTTGTTGCATAGGTCCTTTCCATACATATGGACAACCTGGTGCAATCATGACGGCTACAAAACAAAGCAAACAAGGGAGACCGAGGTACAATAGAGCCAAGTGAGGAGAAATCGAATAGAGGAGGCCGAAGAAAACACAAAAGCCGGACGTGTGACAGATGCCTCCTATCGAGTAAGCGTTGGACGCTAAGACGACATTCTCGATTGCCTTATACCAACAGATGCAGCTAAGTAGTAAACAGTGGAAACCATCAAAGTTGATAAAAGTAATCCAGATTTGCTTAAGGGAATCTTGTGAGTTCTCATATACACGATCGCTTCAATGTTAAGAATGAATATGATACTGCTCATATATGGCAACATCGTATCTTAGGTTCTTGTTCATCCTACAACCAAAACATATAAGTATATTATAAGGAGTTTCTATATTTAAACTTCTGTTACCTAAATGAATACATGATAAAAAAATAAAATCATTGATATGTAGTTTTATTGAAATTTTGAAAAATACCTCTTTTAACATATTATCAATCTATTTTCAAAAATACTTCTTTTTAAAATTGAAAAATTATGAAGTTTTAAATGTTTTATAAGGTATGAAACTCAATTAACTTATCATTGTAATAGCTTGATTATATATTTGGTTCATAAGATGTCTATTCATTATATATAATGGTAAGATATGATATGACATATGTTTTGCCCTTTCTTATGTTTTGGTTGTTCTTATTTTTCTAAATTTTTAGGTCCATTCGAAGTATTATTATGGTTATGAAGTGTTACTCATTATTTTTAGTGAATTTAGCTATGTTAGAGCATTTTAATCTATGAGTGGTGGAGCATTTCAAAGTATTATTATGGTTATGAAATGATATTAACTTAGGTCAGTAATATATATTTATATAATTATTTTCGTGAAGGAGAATAAAGATATTATAATATTTGCGTGGTGGAGAACATCAACTATATAAATGTTATTTGAAAAATTATTTTTCAAGTGTGTTCCTTCATATTTGCTTTTCACAAAGTATTTTTCATTCATTTGTTTTAAATAAAAATAAATTTATTCAGCTACCCATTTTTCATAATATATATAAGAATTTAACTCTCCTTTAATTGGTCCAATTGACATCTATTTTGTAACACAATTTAAATTGTATTAAATGGTAACAATAAAAATTCACAAATTTTGTGTCATGAGTTTAACATGTAGACTTCATATTTCTTAGTATTCAGTTTTGTTTTGTAACATGTCAAACATTTCCAATATAAATTTATCGTCAATATAATTGACTTTCTATTTCTTCCATTTAACTTTGTTTTGTAACATTTCTCCCAACTTTTACAATATTAATTTAATTTAAAGTACTTATGTATTAAAAAAAATGTATGAAAGTTGTCTTGAATTGTCTTAGAATTAGCCATTATGCTTATAACACAAAAGAGAGTGACATAACTACAAATAAATATTCACTATTCATATTCTTCATTTGTGTTGTCTATCTCTTATAATCATCATTTTTACAAAATTTTATGGTCTCATGTAATATTTTACATTTATTTTAAAAGTAAATTATCATTTTTAATGTATACTTAATCATAGAACATTGCATATTTTATAATTTTATTTTTAACCCACGTGGGACTCTCACTAGTTATGATATATAGGAGACTAGAATTTTAAGGTAACATAAACTGAAAAGATTATATGGCTCTAACATAGTTTTCGAACACATTGACATGTAACCTCTTGTCGTAAAGGAATGTCAAAATATAAAAAGCTTTTTTTTTGTTTTTTTTGTTATGCAAATATATTGTTCCAATACAATACAACCTAAAAGTGAGATGAAAAATAAATAAGCCAATGATTATACAAGTGACATGAATCATTCCAAAATAAATCATTTGGTTAGTTTAAAGCTTACGTAATTAGCACTTTCATCATCTTAATGATCTTCATGTGATTGGTAATCACATGCAGAAATTTGTTTCAAATATTTTAGCACACCACTCAAATTATTAGGCAACAAGCATTTATTTGGTCCCAACGTATATTATTTAAATCTCCCAATACAAAACAAAAAGTTGGTTAAAACAAAAAGAAACAAAAAACAGTTTGTAGCAAACTATTTGGATTTTTGTGTCATATTTTAAAAGAAAATTATACTCCATGCCATGTAACAGTATCAAATGTTTTATAGATTGCCACTTTCCTTAACTTCTTCTCCCGCCTGCCATAAAACAAAAATAAAAATACTCTCTTACCCTTCTTTTTTTTTCTCACAAAAGAAAACAATAAAATATTGTTTCTTTTCTTTCTCCACATCTCCAGCATTTACTTTTCCTGCATTTTTTCTTTTCTCTCTCTCAATATCTCTTTCTCTTTGGTTTCAATTTTTTTCTTCATGAATATCTCACACTAATGGTAACATCTAATGGAGGCCAAAAGGTTGGAGAAAAAAATTGTTTCGACCACAACGATGAACAACGATGCTTTCACTGTATGTAGGTATGTGGTTCACGTTGGTGACCAAATCAATTTCACATCCACGTTTTGTTTTTGTCTTTCAATGGACCAGATCTGTGAACCGGAACCGATAGACCAAACTTGTCCATCCTACAAATTTCATAAAACCACAACTGATTGACCAGAGGATGAAACAAGTAATGCATCTATTGAAGACGTCATTTACGATCCATAGAGATTTACACTTTGGATATCACATTTGTGTAGAGATGGACTAGATCTGGTAGACTAGATCCGGTAGACTAGATTCAGTGGACTAGATCCGGTGGACCAGATCCGATGTATGTAATATATCCATTTTTGTTTCTTAATTTGTTGTCTATCATACTATATAGCAAACTCAGTCCAAATTTTTCATAAACGAACTTGCCTATAATACATATGTTAGATGGATGAACAAAAAAACATGTCCACAATCGATGGACCAGATCTATTGCACATATCATGTCCATAAACATAGTTGTCCATATATAGCATTTACTACCTATCTATTTTTATTTGTCCTACGCGAGTTAAAGAAAGCTTATGCAATCCTTGCCTGAGTACAATAGCCTACTCACCCCGAATCGGAGGACAAGTAGTGGAGAAATCCCTCGGAACCGTCAAAGTAAGCTTTCGATGGACCATATCTACTTTATATATTTTGTCCATCATATAAAACTTTATTTGTGTCCTTTTTGACATTGTTTTATAGATTGTCTATCGACTATAGTGCACACATCGATAGGCAAGTGGACATCCCTACACATCATTGATTATCTTCTCTTGTCCACCGTAATTAAGCTGTTAAACTCAGAAATCGCTACTCCTTCTTCACCACCCACACCGTCCACAAAATATATTTCTACTTGTCCTCCATTAACACTACCTAGATATGCTTTTGCAATTTCTTATTTTTGTTTTGTTTTTATCACCCACTAAAACATTTGTCCTCTGGATATTAGCATACATTGTAGCATTTAATGCTACTGTTGCCAGTCCAAGAAAAACATCTCATCATCACCCACTTCAAATTGGTGAGGGCAAAATCGTCACACAATAAATATTGTGGCATGTTTTGAAAGAAGAGAAGAAAAATGGCAGTTTTAAACTTTTGAGTTTTGAAAAGGGCATATCCCACAAAATTCCCATATTTTAATTTGCCATCAGTCTAGACACAAAACATGTTATAGCAAACTACTATGTTCTTATCTTTCCCTCTTGAAACTACTCATACTCTTCTTAATTCTTAATTCCAAATATGTACACGAGAAGTGATATATACAATGACAAACATAAATATAAACTCCTACGCAATTAATAGTAAATCCTTATTAAGTATTCTAATTAATTTAAAGCGTTAATCAAAAGAAAGTAAAAAAAGAGAGAAGAAGATTAATTCAACTATCTATTAAGGTACCGACAAAGTCTATAGAGCATTTGATAAACGTATCAAACGAAGTATGTGGTTGCTATTCATAGACCAACTAGTATTTAAGGGAGCCTTGTTTCATCAGTACCAATTCGACAATACAAATCTTATAACTCCCAACATATACATTTTGCATTCAAACAAGTGATCAATCAAAAGATGGAAGGCAAAACTGTGATTTTAAGTGCGCTCATAATGAGTCTTGTCATGGCGCAGATTCACGTCGAAGCAAAGAGTTGTTGCCCGAACACGACTGCTAGAAACTGTTACAATGCATGCCGTTTTCCTGGAGCTCCTAGGCCAGTTTGTGCAAGCCTCTGCGGATGCCAAATTGTCGGAGGGTCAACATGTCCTTCGGGATATACACAAGACATTCTTGAAAACTCTGGTACTTTAGTTTTGTTTTTTCTTTGTTCTTTCATTTAAGTTATATCTTTTACAAGTTGGACCAAGATTTTGATGCAAGTTTCAAAAACTGTTTTATGTTTTTTTTTATTATTATTTAAGGTAATGCTGTCAACGAATACTGCAAGTTGGGTTGTGCATCCTCTGTGTGTGGTGCCCTAACCACTCTCCATAACTCCGGTAACGCAAAAAACTTATTATGATTATTTTTAGATTTATAGAAAAAGAGAAAAAACATATTAATTCTAATATTGTGTGTGGATGATTTAGATGCAAGTGAAATTGTGAATGGAGCAGCTGTACAATGCACCAAGGCATGTTCTGAGTTATGTACCAAGGGCTCATCCAATGCAGTTGAAACTGCATAAGAAGCATATCCATGATCTATGTGTTGTTGTTTTCAATAATTTTCAATAATTGTCGTGTATGTGACAAAAATGCTAGACACTTGAGCTAGTCTTCTAAATAAAGAATATAATAATGTGTCCTTATAATCAAAACAAACTCTCACTTTAACGTAATTATCTTACAATCACTTCGTATCTTGACAACAACAAATGACAACTTAGCAAAACTGTCAAGATATATAAATCTCAAATTATATTTCTATTATAAGCATATAACACCTTGTATGAACCATTCAGAATGCAACCGATAGGTTAAAGTAATGAAAAACTTTATAGTCTATCTATTTTTCATCATGATTGCTAGAGTAATAAGTAATAATAACCCAATAGATTTTAACCTCAAGGGAACGGTGAAATTCTTGGTAACTATATTTTATGGGCCAAATCCACAAGGGACCGAATGATTACACCAAATACTTATAAGAGTGTTTTAAAGCTAAAGTTAAAGTCAAGGAACTTTGCAAAGATAAATTAATTAATGAATTGGGTAGAAATACAATACAAACTAAAAGTGAAATTGGGAAATAAATAAGCCATGAACTATATACCAACAATAGTCAAGTGATTTTGAGTTTAGAGCGCTTATGTAAATCAGCACTTTCATCATCTCAATGATCTCATGTTATTGGTAATTTGTTTCAAATATTTTAGCACACCACTCAAATGATTAGGCAACAAGCATTTGTTTGGTCCTAACATATTAATTGTCGTGCTAACGGAGGTCCCAAGCCATTATGTGCAAACTACAGTGGCTGCAAAATAATTGATAGTGGTAAATGTTCTGATCGGATGTCTTAAAGATATTCACAAAACACAGGTAAAATTGATTAATATTGTGCTTTATTAAATATTTCATTTTTCTTACCCAAAAAATCAAGATTTCATTCTTTCTTTTGTGTTTTGATTTTTGTTCTTAAGGTGATGCTGTCAGTGAATACTGCAAAGTTAGGTGTGTATCCTCTCTGTGTGCGATGCTTTAGCCACTCTCCAGAGCTCCAGTAATCAAACTCCCCAAATCACATTTTTATTTTATTTTTAATAATCAACAAGAGAACATATATATGATACGATCAAATTTTGTTTCGATGACTAGATGCAAGTGAAATAGTGAATGAAGTTGCTTTGTTGTTTTCAAATATGTGACAAAAATGTAGAAGGTTACCAATACCTAGATTGTATATGCCTTTTATTTCCTATCTTTTAAATAAATAGTAATTTTGTCTTTCCCTAATCAACAGCAATTTTCATTTCATCTCTTAATATACGGAATACATAAATCTAATACTGTATTCACAAGAAAAGCAGAAAATTGTATGATAACAACGTAAACAATAATAAATTATACATGTGGCAAACAAAAATTAATTATATGTGTGGCAAATAATATAATATTTATTTTTATTTTACCACTTTTCAAAAATACCTTTCATTTCAAACTTTATTACAAAAGCCACCAAATCTTATTATATAAAGTTGGGTTTTCAAAGTTAGCCATTAATAAGATCGTGACACGTGTTAATTGAATTGATAAGATGTTAACACGTGTCAAATAATTAATGGAAAAGAATTATATAAATTAGTTTTAAAAAAAGAATATTTTCAAGATAGAAATAAGAAAATAAAAATTCAGGAAATTTAACATTTATTTAATAGTAATCCTAAAGGAAAAAAGATAGTAATCATAAAAACAATTCTACATAAGTAATATATATAAAATTATACCTAATTATAATGGATTTTTTTAAAGATGTTGAGACATGTCAAATTATTACATGTCAAATTATACCTAATTATAATAAGATTATACCTAATTATAATGGATTTTTTTAAAGATGTTGAGACATGTCAAATTATTACTGGTAAAAATCATATAAATTAGTTTTAAAACAAATAATATTTTCAAAATAGAAAGAAGAAAATAAAAATTCGGTAAATTTAACAATTATTTAGTAGTAATCATAAAGGGAAAATGATAGTTATAATAAAATAAAATTATTAATAAAAATTATTAAAATTAGGTCTAAGGAATAAAAAATAACAAATAAAGAAAAAAATACAAGAAGTTAGTCAACTATAAGATAATATTAAAAATATTCGCATTATCGTGAATATATTTAAATATTTTTATTCAATAATTTAATCCAAATAAGTTCGGCATTAAAGTGACATGTGTCAATTGTATCGATAAGATATTGACATTTGTAAATTAAAGATATATCAAAATATTTTAAAATTAAATTTATAAACCTATCATAAAAAAATTCTACATAAGTAATATATATAAAGTTATACATAATCATAATTGATTTTTTATGTTAATTCATAAATTCTTATTATGTAAAACTTGGTTTTGATCAGAGTTACTAACTCACGTGATTGTGATATATGTCAAGTAAAACATTAGATGCCGGAATGTGACACATCTATTTTGTAAAAATTTAGATAAAAATAGAAAATTACAAACAAAATTAAAATACTTAGAAATTTTTACTTGTAATTAAATTATTAACCTAATAATTATAATTAAACAAGATTATAGGTCGATTTAGTTTATAAAGAGGGATTAAAGTTTAGTTTTTACAACTAAACATGTTATATGGTTGCCTGAATTTATAAATGAGGATTGTGATTTAGATTTTACAATTAAAAAATGGTTTATGTCGCGCCAAAACAAATCCCACATTCAACATTGAATGGGAACGGGAAATTCTGGGGATCAACTGGAATAAAAACGGGATGTTGATTAGGAAGATCTTCAAATCCCAAGTGATCGGGTGAAGAGTTCCGGGGTGGAATTCCCCAAAACATATCCCGCATTCAAGATTGAATGAAACGGGAATGAATGGGGATCCGCAGGAACAATAATCGGAATCTCATCCGGAACATCGAGTCCAGAGTGCTCCGGTGAAGAGTCGACGAGAACGTTCAGTGAGACGTTGTCGTCATCCTCTTCACCGTCGTCTTCAAGTTCTTCATTCTCGGAAACAACAACCGAGGTTTCATCATTGTGTATTATTTTTAGAAGAAGAGGAAAAACAAGTGAGAAGAATAAGAAAAAATATAGTTAAAGAAATCAAAACTAGGATAAAGTGTAATCAACTCATACTTAAAAATATGTAACAAATTAAAGGTTGATAATTGTAAGGTGAGTGCTAACTAACTTTAAGTAAAACATATGTAAAACATAAGTAAAAACTTTATGAAATGCAAGTAAAAACTTTATAAAACATAAGTAAAACTTAGTCTATTCTTCATACAATAAGTATATTCTATTATATATGACTAACAATCAGTTTATTGGTCGTTAACTCAAATTAATTGTGTCTTTGATAACAAAATAAATAAAAGTTAATACGAGGTCAAGACTAGCAGGTCAAATGATATGAATAGCAATTAGTCGTTGAATCATATTAGTATATATAACGATAAATTAACCATCTGAAATACAAGCAAAAGTTAAAAAATGGGTTTGCATCTATTTGTTCTCGTAATTTATAAGGTTTTAAATTGATTTTACGAATCTTATAAACATATACACAAATTATATTTATATGTGTGTAAAACTTTATATATATTTCATAAATACCTTATAAAAACATTTTAACCCAATTAAAAAACCTTTTAAAAACCTTGTAAACCTTTTAAAACTCTTGTAAAACCTTTTTAAACCCTTGTAAAATCAATTTAGAACCTTATAAATTATTTGGATCGAGTCTTTTAGAAGTAGTTATTATCTAGAAATTCTTTATAAACCATATAAAGTTTTATAATTTTCATTTTTAAAATAGGGGTATTTTTGAAAACAGATAGATAAAATGAGTGTTTTTAAAAATGGTACAAATGGATATTTTTGAAAAGGGAACACCAAAAGAGATAATATATGTCCGTTTTCAAAAATTCAAATTACAACATATGCGGAAAAAATAATTATTTTTACTGTACATATTATAAGTAATTACACCCTAATACGCGTGATTTTATTTTATATATGTTGGTAAATATTATATATTACTAATAATAATTTACATATTGTTTTATATGTAGATCTTTTACAAATTTAAACCTTATAGTTAGTAAAATTATAGAAATGGCAAGGGTTTATGATTGCAATTAATAAAAAATAAAAGGTTACTTTCCAAAAGGTACTTCAAAAATGTTAATATATATATATATATGTGTGTGTGTGTATATTGTGAATTAATTTTTCTATCATGATAAGTTTGTGTTGTTTGTTTGTAATAAATTTAATTTACGTACTATTTTTGGGGATCTCCAAAAATATGATTTTCTGATATTACTAAGATATCCATTTTTCAAAACATTTATCAAAAACCCACTAAAATTTTCAAATTTATCCAAATATGGGAGGGTAAATGTTTTTATATATTTTATAAATGCCATATAAGTACATTTAAAATATTTTAAACCCTTTAAAAAACCCTTAAAATATTTTGATCGAGTCTCCTAGTCTCCTAGTATATTATATAGGTATGTGGTTAACCTAATCAATTTTCATAAGAATACAAACTGTTTTTGTAAAACACTAGATTTTAACCGGGGCTATGTTTTTACTTAAAAATTAAACTTGAATTGTATTTGTTTGTTAATTTTTATGTTTTGTTTAGTTCAAGAATGTTCAATTTTAATATTATTATTAATTCAAAGATTTATTCCGTAATCTACCGCTGGACAAGAAATTATAATTTTAATTTAATTAGATATGTTTAAATATCCCAATATTGATAGTGTTTACAAAATAATGAAATGATGATTTATCCATGTTGTAACATCCTTATTATGATATTTAAAATGTTGACTAAAACTTGTCCTGCCTTATAACCCCGTCCCGTAGTATTCTAAATTTTCATAACTGTAAGCGGTCATAGTATTTTAGACCTTTTATAAATTTAAAATTTACTATATCTGATATAATCAAACAATTCATCTTAAAACCAAATTAATTTAGATGCTTCTTGAGTTAAGCTTCATGCTTATTCAGATTTAGATTTATTTAGATTTTATTTACAATATGATTCTTAATCATTTTCTTAAAATTTTAGCACGTTTAGGATATTGTAAATATTCTTAATCCGTTTTTTTATTAAATTCGAATCAAGACAAATGCAGAAGAAAAAAAAAATAGCATTTTTAAACTGTAAACTAAAAAAGAGCACCAAGTGGTCGATAAAATGAGCGAGATGGACTTTTTCTACGCTTTATTGTATTTTATGATTCTATGGTGGCAATATTTTGTAATTATGAGAAATTGGAAGCTCGTTTAGTTGTTTAGTCTCAATAAACATAATTTTTAGTGGGTCGTTGAAAAGCATAACTTATTGAATACTATGATGTTTATGTAGATGGTTACTCGAATAGAACATCAGATCCAATGGATCAAAGAGAGATAGTCAACAACTCAGGTTTGTTTCCAAGTGGATATAATATGTTTTGTTTCACAGTTCATATATTCAGCGCATCTACAGTAGTTTACAAAGAGACACACCCGAAGACAATGTTTTGTTCGAATGGAAACAAACATTAAAAGCAAGGTTCCGTGGGACACTAAATCAAGGGAGTTTGTGGCGAGGAGAAGATTCCGTGGGACACTACCGGTAAAAGCTATACCAACGGTGTGGCGACGCGGTTAGAAGAAGGATTCTTCGGCGAGTTATGACAAATAAAATTTTAAATACGTTAATTACTAAAAAACAATTTTATTTTTATTTTCTAGTTTAAAAAAAAATATTTTCTCGCAAACTTGTAACAATTATAATTTGTTTTCTAAAAATAATAAAATTACAATTATTTTAAAAATGTTGCAAATTCATCGCAAACTTGCGAGAGATTTACTAGACTTATTTTGCGAGGGATTAGTTATAGATATAATTTCTCGCAAAAGCTGCTAGGGATTTACAATGGTTACCATTTTGCGAGACGCGAATTGCGAGGAACTAACGTTCATCGCAAATCTCTTGCAATTGTTGATTTGCGAGGGATTAGCTAGTAATTCTCCCCTCGCAAAACGCGTGTTTTCTTGTAGTGAGAAAGATAAGGCGGTTAGATCTAGACTACTAGAGACGTAGGAGGTTTTGTCTGGAGCGCACAAAGCTTAGGTTCTTAAGCTTAAGTTAAAGGGTGAGTTAAAAGTATATACATGGATAAATGAAAAATTAATAATCTGACCATAGCTTTTGTTTAATTAGTTCTCTCTCATCTCTTTTTTTTACGACAAAAATAGCCTTGTTATTCTTGCACATGAATTATCACATTTAACTATATTGTTATCAGCTAGCAAATATATGTGCAACACTATTCATTAACGATATAATAAATCATTTGTAATTTTCTTGTATAACTAGTAGTATAGCTTATGAATATGGATAACTATATAATTACCAAACTAACAATATGTTTAACGGAATAAATTATACATTACATCTTATAAATATAAGTAAAGAATTATCAAATTTTGACATTTTTCATCCGAGATCGAAGACATTGTTTAAAATATGATATAGTAAAACATTTTTGTGGTTTTATTGTCTAAGTTAATATGTTAAATAATTTATTAACAATATAAATCATATTGTATCGCGATAAATTACAAGTTATATGGTAAACTCATAGTTATCGTGTTAAATAATTTATTATAGAATTGATAGTTAATGTGTTAAATCATTTATTGTGCTAAATCATAGTATTGTATTTTCGAAGTTGAAAATTATAAACATTAAATAATGGATTAAAAAATTTACAGTTTATTGATATTTATTACGTTATCTCGCTAAAAAATTTGTTATCTATATATAAGGGTATTTTTGTCCAAAACATATTAATATGAGAGAGAACTAATTAAAATATTAGTAAAGCTAAATATTTAATTTTTTGATCTTCTATGGGTACAGATTAGTATTTCCCTAAGTTAAAACACACAAATTTTATTCAATTCTTTTATTTGTTACAATAAATAAATAAAAAATAAAAAAACATAAGCGTTGAATTAAAATCTTTCAAATTCAACCAACTCTTTTTATTGAATAGCCTCCTTTAACATAGGCTAGTCTCTAGCTAGATGGCTACGGGAGGGCCTGGTCTAATTTGTTTTCGAGACAGGACTATGAACATGACCACCTCGTTGTGGTTGATTCACAAACTTCCACCAGACTCCTAGAGCTTGTATTCCTTCGCATAGAGACGGTCCAATCATGTCAGCTATATACCATAGCCAACAAGGTAGACCAAAATGTAGAAAAGCGAGTAAAGCCAAGTAGGGAGAAATACAATAAAGGAGGTGAAGGAAGATAATAAATCCCATATTGTGACCAATGCGTCCCCAAATGTAGGCATCGTCACATAATGACACATTCGTGATTGCAAAAACCCATGTTAAGTAATTTATTAGGCAGCAAGGGACATAGACAACACTACACAAAGCCATAGATACCATAAAACCATCGTCTACGGGAATAACGCGGCTTCTTATATACATGATTGCTTCAATGTTTATGATTATAAGGAATGTGTTCATCGCTACATGTATAGTTGATAAGATCCTTGAAGATATCTTAATTACTAGAGTTACAGAAATATAACGTTGCAACTAATTTAGTTAAACACATTTAAAAAAAGTAAAAATCGATAAAATTTCCAAATATTAGGGAATTTAACGGTAAAATCTAGCAGTATCAACATTTTTTCGTTGAATTAGAAACCTTTCGTTCTTACTTTTGATTTTTTTCACTTGATGAACTTTAAAAAGAGTTTTGAACTACCGCGGGAATAGCAAAGAGTAGACTAGCTCTAAGCATTCATGTATTTGGATCGGGCAGGGTTTAAGTAGGAGCTGTTCGAATTCGGGTTTCTTGAGTAGAGAAGTTTAGGATCTAGTAAAACAAATCTAAAAATTTAGTTTATATTTTGTTCAAATTCTTTCAGGTCCGAGTCGTACCGAATATAAATTTTCATAACCATTAAAAACCCGATATTTTCGGGCACACAAATATCCGAAATATTATCCGAATACATCGTAGACCAATAGAGCCACTCAAATGTTGATAAAACGATTGTCAAATATAAAATAATAATAATATAAAAAAAGCAAAAACAATCTTTCTTATTGAATTAATAAGAGATCGACAAGATAATTACAACAAAATTGAAAGAACCGATTAGCTAATACAATAATTAGAGTTTTGCCAAAAACAATCAGAAATTTTCAATGGGACAGAACACGGCCATGTCCAATACCGGGAAGAATACTATAGAGGATGTGGATGAAGATGACAAGTCCAACTTTATGAGAGATGCGTCCAAAGAAGTATGCAATTTGGCAATCTAAAGAATCCTTATTACTTCTCCATAACATACAACAACATATGCTGCTAGTGAAATAAAAGATTGTAGAATATTTCAAAACTTCACCAAGTTCGTTTAAAGGAATCTTGTTGATTTTCATATACAAGATCGCTGCAATGTTGAGGATTATAATAAAGCTGTTCTTAGCAAGGTCTTCTCGTACGTTCTTCTCCCTCCTGCAACCACATAGTTTTTGTATACATATTATGTTACGATACATACATATATATATTTATTAATGGATTAAAAAAAAAAATCAATGATATGCATAGAGTATTTGGAGTCTCACCACCATACAGTAGATTCACGGATGACGTTTTCCGAAGGAGCAACTTTGGAATTGGTCATGGCTTCTTCGTAAAGATGCGTTAAGCCCTAGCCTAATGATATATGTGTTATATATATAGTGCTACAAGTTGGGCTTTGGTCTAGGTTTTGAGATAGAGTCAAAATTAATAATATTTTTGCTATATAATATGATTTTTGCTTGGATAATAAGATATTCTGTTTTAGTGAAATTAGAGTTTTTTTTTTCTTAGTTTGCATTTAGGCTTTTATGTTTTATATTTTTTGGCAAATTAAAAATCCGTGAAATTTCTTAACAGAATTTAGCAATAAAATCTAGTACTGTTAAGATTTTGGATGAATTTATTCTCAAAATTAACATATTTTACAAAATCCTAAAAATAAATCTTTCAAAATTTCAGTTCAATATCTTTTCTTCACTTTTATTAAAAAATTAAAAACTAATATTGTTGTAGAAAAATCCGTCTCATATCCAAATGAGCGATATACAGTATTAGTAAAATTAATAGAAATAGTTAATCTGATAAACAAATGATTAACATCGTACAAACAACTTCAACTGATTTTAATAATAGGAACCAAGAAGTAATTCTTTGTTACATTTTATTACAAAAAAATAAAAAAATCAACAATGAAATTAAAGAGAAGAAAACAAAATTAAACCCAACAAACTTAAAACCAAATTATTTTTAAGTTAATAATAGGAAAAAAGATTGTCAGCTACCTGAAATATCGAGGAATACATGGCTACACATACCAAGTATAAGAATGGATACTTAGCAACGTCAAGTATATGTATGGCATGGCGACATGTACGAAGTATATGATGTCATGTGCTCAACACCCTACACATAAAATCTCAGTTTACCGAACGATTTACTCTGGCATTGACCCAGCGTTGACTCATCAGAACCAAAAACGATAACCGATCGGTTTAACTAACCAAAATTTATGACCCGATCCGGTTTAATTTTCTGGGTCAAAATTATTGGGCCTTAATTTAACCAAATATTTTGGCCTTTTTACTCTAAAACCACAGACGAAAAGAAATTAATTTGTTACCATAATTATTGATTTCTTTCGAATATACCAAAATCTTTCCTCTGCAACTCCTAAAAGCTAAAATCCTCAGACAGAAAAATAAAAGAGAGAACTTGTTGTGGCAGTTGAAGCAGAAAAAAAAAAAAAAAAAAAAAAAAAAAACCGAGTAACGAATCCAACATCACCAATAAAAACACAAACTGCGGTGCTGTTCCTTTAGTCCTCTCTTCTTCTTTTTTTTTTTAAATAATCTATAATTGGTTTCTTTAGTTTTCTCTGCTATGACGGTGCCTTGCTTAGATATGTCTTGTGTTTCATAATAGTTTTTTTATATAAGACAGTGACTTTAAAACGTATGTGCAATAATTGGAAGTGAGTGTTTTAACAAACAAAAAAAAGAGGGTGAATCTGTGCCTTCTAAGCAAACGTGTCCTTCAGATTCTAATTTAAAAAACTGCAGCACCAAAATCTGAATTGAGGATTGTTTCATATTGCTATCAAAGCCGATTAAATACCAAAATAAAGCCGATTGAAGTACAAAAATAAAGCCGATTCAAGTATTTTAACATCCAAAAAACATTCAACATATCATTCCTTCATCCAAATAGC
>NW_006238919.1:7088293-7089032 GCF_000375325.1 Capsella rubella
TCTCTTTGCCCTGTTCTCAGTAGACTATCCAAAAAAAAAAAATGAGACATCAACTGTATAAAAGATAACCAATAATAAAGACTAAAAGATAGAAACATACTTCATGAGGACATCGCCTTGAGTTATGACCTGATTCACCACAAAGACCACAGTGCACCACTCGTCCTTTCCGATCAACTTTCTTGTCAGATTTCTTCTTGCGTGGTGATTCATTAAGACCTTTGATCCTTTTTTTACCCTTAGGTCTCCCTGCAGGACGTTTGTAAGGTGGTGCAGCTATTCGTGGTCTGCCTGAATCTTTCCAGAATTTTGCTCCATTCACAGGCCTTAGACCTCGCCTATAGGTTCCTTGCCATTTCTCAGTCAAGTAATAGTCTGAGATGTAGTCTTCCACCTCCAAATTCATTTCTCTAATTGCACATACAGCATGACGACATGGAATACCAGTCAAATCCCACTTCCTACATGCACAAGTACGAGAACTCAAAACAACAGAATATCCAATCCCAAACTCAACAATCTCATACTCGCCACCAGTGCTTGTAACCATTGCACAATATTTAGCTTCATCACAAGATTTCTCCAGCTCTTTTCTTGCCTTTTTGGTGTATTTTGCAATTTCTTTTGCAGCAAGAATGGACCTGTTAGCTACTCGTTGCATAGCATCTCTCCTTATCAGCTCTAACATCTGAACAAATGGCTTTTTCCTTGCAATCTTCAAAGTCCTATTATATGATTC
>NW_006238919.1:7089334-7089560 GCF_000375325.1 Capsella rubella
AAATGATAGTCATGTTCTCACCTAACCCCAATTGTAAGTCTTCCTTTAGCTTATGCACAAACCATTCCCAATTAGGATTGTTCTCACAATCCACTACAGCCCATGCTATTGGAAAAATCTGGTTGTTAGGGTCCCTTCCAACGGCAGTAAGCATCATCCCTCTCATTGAGTGCTTCAGGAATGTACCATCCAAACCAATGATTGGTCTGCAATTCTGCTTCCAAGC
>NW_006238919.1:7090074-7105368 GCF_000375325.1 Capsella rubella
CCACGTAGTCTAAGACTCCACCGAGTAGCTTGAATTCGCCAGAATGATGGCAATTTACCTTGACTGAAATTTTCTCACTACAAAAAAAAAAGAAAAAAGAGAAAACAAAGTAAGTCAAAACAAACAAAAACAGAACTTACGTATATGTTATCAACCCCGTAAACACACGACAACATCCCCACTTCCCCACTACTTTAGACCCTTACGTGTATGTTATCAAATCAAAATGCAATTGAAAATATTACCTCATTTGAACGAGAATCCAATCCAAGATATTACACTTGTTAACGTTTTGAACAAACGATTACACACCAAGTTCTTCTTTCTCTCGTAAACCTAGGTGAAAAGAGATATGGAGAAAGCGAAGAGTTTTTTTAGGTTTTACAAAGTTAAAAAGCGAGTTTTGATTGTGGTTTTAGAGTAAAAAAGCCAAAATATTTGGTTAAATTAAGGCCCAATAATTTTGATCCAGAAAATTAAACCGGATCGGGTCATAAATTTTGGTTAGTTAAACCGATCGGTTTTGATTTTTGGTTCTGATGAGTCAACGCTGGGTCAATGCCGGAGTAAATCGTTCGGTAAACTGAAATTTTATGTGTAGGGTGTTGAGCACATGACATCATATACTTCGTACATGTCGCCATGCCATACATATACTTGACGTTGCTAAGTATCCATTTTTATACTTGGTATGTGTAGCCATGTATTCCTCGATATTTCAGGTAGCTGACAATCTTTTTTCCTTTTTATTATGCCCTAACTTCAACTTCAATAAACTGTTGTTGACTCACAGACTTCCACCAATCTCGTATTGGCGGTCCAACGAAGGCAGCTACGTACCATAACAAATAAGGCACACCAAAGTGTAGACCAACGAATAGAGCCACCCGTGGAGAAATATTATAGAGGATGTTGAGGAAGATAACAAAGCCAAAGTTGTGACAGATTCGTCCAAAGAAGTAAGCATTTTCACAGTGTAAATATAAGGAAGAATCCTTAATTCCCCAAATCCAAGACATACAACTAAGTATGGCGGCAATGAAATAAAATGTAGTAGAAACTGTCAAAGTTACACCAACTTCGTTAAAGGGAATCTTGTTGATTTTCATATACAAGATCGCTGAAACGTTGAGGATTATTACAAAGCTGTTCATAGCAATGTCATATCGTACGTTCGTTTTCATCCTGCAACCATACAGTTTTTGTATAGATCTTATATAGCCGTCCCTACACTTAATACGACTACAAGCAAGAGAAAAAAGCCATTTTCTACATATTCTTTCTCAGTCTCATTTTCTTTCTCATTCTCATTCTCTTCGCACTCATGCTCATCGTTGACTCCATGTTCACCCATATTTCTTTCATGGATATTTTCCGGAACCACAGGCTCATGACTCACATCAACATTTTTGTTTATCTCCTCCTGGACTTCTTCTAAAGTCTCATCAAATTTAGAAGTTTCTGTTCGTTTAACATACCTTAACATCGAATTAGCTAGGGACTTTGTTAGTGCTTCTTGTCTCTTCTTTTTTCTTATTTTTGAGGCCCCTCCGGGTTCACTCTTTATTCGTTTCGAAGACATCTTACTGAAAAAAAAGTTATTAAAAATTAGCATTAACAAATAGAAAATCATAACAAAGAGATCAATCTCAAAAGTCAAAAGTAACTCTCTAATTAGCAAAATTTAGAAGTCGTGACTCGTGAGTCGTGATTAAAAAGATTTCATGGCTCAAAGAAAAAAAACTTACGTAAGAAGATCTAATTTTATAAGATGGATTCTAGAATAGGAATGAGTTATGGAGACAAAATCAATGATTTTGAGGGCAAAAAGGATGTGCAGTGCAGTAGGGGCTAAAGTTTAGAGGAAGAAAAGAGAATAGAAAGAAGTTATCACAATCCCTAGGTTAACCTAATACATATATTTTGTTTTTTTTCGTTTTTTAAAAAAAACAAAAAAAAACACATAGTTATTATCATTGGAGGCTCGAACCATGGAAGTGGATGTCAAAACTCACTAACTACCACCACTAGACTACAAACATAATTACTACATGAAAAAAGGCCGAAATATTTTTTTATATATTAAAGGCCGCAAGCATGTGCTTGCCTTGCTTGTGTCATTCAACGGCTAGATACATATATATGTATTTTAATGGATGAGAAATAACAAAAAAAAAAAAAAATCAATGATATGCATGGAGGAGTAGTGGAGTCTCACCACCATAGACGGAGGAGGCTAGGAGATCTACGGATGACTTTTTTTGAAGGAGCAACTTTAGTATTGGTCATGGCTAGCTTCTTCGTAAGGATGCGTTAAAGCGGCCTAGGGTAATGTTGTTTACATATGATATATATATATAGGGCTGGAATTTAGGTTTTGCTCTAGGTTTAAGATAGTTAGCTCTACTCCGCTGCATTTCCCGGCACTTGGAACGACTTGACCATTTCCAATAGAATCAAATCAAGTTTGTTGTAGGAAAAAAAAGAAAAAGAATATTTTAATGCTTAGGGTATTTTCTAAATGATTAAGCTATATCTTGTTTAATTGGAGAGCTTGTATAAAATATACAATAGAGTCATATTGGTGCATGATTGTCTTATGGATATGGCCAAACTTGTAAGACATTTATATTACAAAGCGTCAAAGGTTATTTTTGTTAGGCATCATATATAGTCTTAGAATTTATCTTATGTTCGTTGCTGGAGCAATTTCGAGAGAGATGTTGTTGAGGTATGAGACACGAAATGTCCTGAGCTGTAGAGATGTTGAATAAACATATATAAAGATTTTTTTATTATTTAAAAACCATGTAAAGAAAGCTGCATTGGCCTCAATTTGAATGTAGGAAAAATATCTCAAGACTCTTTCTCTCTCACTTTGCTACTTCCCCTGTGTGGTCTTGTAAGCTTGTATTGTAATTCTCTCGATTTGTATGGTTTTATGATTAAAGAACAAAATAGAGGATTGTGAATTGTACAGTCTTATTACAACTAGCCTGTGTTTTTATGAAAGAAATGGTGCAATGTATTAGGAGTTTCTGTGTCTTTCACAGCACACCGCCTCATCTCAGTAGAGTCGTTCTTTACTAAGCGTCTAACAGCTCACCCAGTAGACTAGACGTTATTAGAAAGGAAACAAAGCTTTTCAGTATTTTCATATTTAGTCGCCCTTGGGTTAGGTAAGCCGTATTTGTAAGCCATCTGATAGAACCCAACAGCTTTTATCACATTTTATATTAGAGTGAGCGACCCGTGAACAGCACAAAATAATTCAAGTAAAAAAAAAACAAAAATGGCGGACAAGAAGAGAGTAGTGAAGTACTTCATCGTTGATGCATTCGCTGAATCCGCCTTCAAAGGAAATCCAGCTGCTGTTTGCTTTCTTGAAGACGGTAACGAGAGAGACGACGACGTGTGGCTTCAATCTCTTTCTACCGAGTTCAACATCTCCGACACTTGTTTCCTCACTCCGATCACCTTGTCCGACCGTGGTTTACCTCGCTTCTGTCTCCGCTGGTTTACTCCAGTCGCTGAGGTTTGCTATAATCGCTAGCTCTTTTGGTTTTGATGATCTTAGATTGTTCAGTTGACTTTTTTTTTTTATCGACTCTTTATGAAATTGGATTTTGAGATTGTGGAAAAGAAGACAAGTATAGAGATCTTGTATGCATGAGATTCCTCTCGTTTCTCTTGTGTGCAGGTGGATCTGTGTGGTCATGCAACGTTAGCATCTGCTCACATACTCTTCTCAACCGGTTTGATTGGTTCGGAAACAGTTGAGTTCGTCACAAGATCAGGGATCCTAACGGCTAAACATGTCAAAAATGATGAATCATCAACCATGTCCATCGAATTGGATTTCCCTATTGTTCCAACTTTTGAAGTCAACTACACTGATGATGATCTCTCTTTGTTCTCCAAAGCCATGAATGGAGCTACCATTGTTGATGTTAAAGCCACAGAGCAAGACATCCTCGTAACTATATATATATATATATATATATATTTTAAGCCAGGCATATGTACTCTCTATTCTTGCTATTGAACCAAATCATTTGGATTATTTGCAGATCGTGCTTCCATCTTGGGAATCTGTAGTTGAACTGCAGCCGAGACTAGAAGAGATATCGAAATGCTCTTGTAAAGGAATGATGGTGAGTGCCGCTGCTTCTCCAGGATCTACATTTGATTTCTGTAGTCGCTACTTTGCACCAAGATTTGGAATCAATGAGGTAACTATATATACAATACAAGTCTTTTTGCATTGCTCTTTAGATTAAAAGGGAGTGATAGCAAAGAAAAACATTACCTCTTTTGCTTTTTTTCTACTTCAGGACCCTGTTACTGGAAGTGCGCATTGTGCCTTGGCACATTACTGGAGCCACAAGCTGAACAAGTGTGATTTCTTGGCCTACCAGGTTCTCTCTTAATATCTTAATATCTTATCTTCTGAGACCGCTTTAGTCTTGATTCCTGAAGAAAGTTTTGGTTATTATGAAATGTGTTTAGGCTTCAAGCAGAGGCGGGACTCTCAAGGTTCATCTGGACAAAGAGAAGCAGAGGGTTTTACTGAGAGGCAAAGCAATCACTGTAATGGAAGGTTGCGTCTTAGTTTGATTTTAAAAAGAAAAATACACACGATCGATATGCAACGTCACAGTTTCGTCTTCCCCTTTGTACTAAACCACTTAATGGCACTCGCTTCATGAACAAGTCTGATATCACCTTTGCAGCTGCACTCCATTTTCAATGAATTAGTCAATTAGCAATGAGTGCTCCAGTCACTGCCTAAACTCAACTTTCAAATGTTAACTAGGGATCAGAAGATAAGATATTAAGATATGTTATAGAAGCACGTACCAGCGCTTCTTCGATTCAAAAATATGTTAAGTGACACACTTCCTACACGACTCATTGGCTTTCCAAAGTTCCTGAACTCATATGTGACAAGAGATCAGTGGCTTTGAACAAAAATTACATTCATTGTAATAACTCACTAGAAGAAGTGACTAAAGCTTACAAGGTCCAGTTCATGAAAGACATGAAGGTTTTTCTTGAATCTTTGAGCCGAAGAGATTGTTCTTGGAGGTTTGATGATTGTTTTAGGACAATGTTTGCCTGATGGTGTCCCCATTTTTAAGACTTGGCAGGGTATGGTGGAGGATATGATTGGTGATTGTCTTATTGCTTAGGATATTTTCTAAATGATTAAGCCATACAATAAGTCAAATTGGTGATTGTCTTATGGATTAATGGATATGGCCAAAATTGTAAGACATTTATATTAAAAAAGCGTCAAAGGTTATTTTTGTTAAGCATCATAGTTTTTGAAGATTACTTTAAATGCTTATTTTCTAAATGATTAAGCTAAGCATATTGAACCATGAGAAAATTGCAAGTAATTAATTGTTAATTTTTCATTGGTAGGGAAAATCAAGCAAGGAAAAGATCGAATTCTTCAACTTACCTGTATATTTTCCGCAATATAGTGAATTGAAGAAATAGATTGAGAAAAATTAAAGATTTAGTATTGAGATGATGGAGATTATAAGTCATCCATTGGAAGATGAACCGTTATCTAATAAGTTCATCACCTCCATGTTTAGAGGCATTCTATATACGATCATTAAAGAACATTTCGGAGATGGTGTGGTTGATGAGCTATTTGATCGTTTTGCTGAGAAACTCGCAAAATTCATGATTAATTTCAAGAACTGCGAAAAACATGTGAACTATTTTATTTTGCTTAAAAGAAAATAAAGAGCGAGATAGTTAGTATTTAAGCAAGAAGTTGTGTTGTTGCTCTATTTGTGTTATCATAATAATTAGATTTTTTTTCATGTCAAGATTATACGAAGAATCTATATATATAAAGTTAGATTTTTCTCTCTTCTCATGATGCCACCTACGCATCCACCTAAGCCACATTTTTGTTTAAATATTAAAATAAATTTAAAAGATTCATTTAGTGCATATTTATGTTCTTATTTAATTAATAGAAAGTTTATATAAATAAAAATAAATTATGTAAAAAAAGTGAAATGTTAAAATAAGAAAAACAATACTTTAATTTTTTATTAGTGGTAATAATATAATTCAACTTTCATTTTAAATTGATCATAATTTAATATTTTAAATATCTTACTGAGTTTTAGAATAGAAGTAAAATTTAAATTTATGGTAGACTAAAACAACATTATGTAATTATATATATAACATTATAAAGAGGAAAAATAAAATGAAAGTAAAATATTAGTTTATAACATGATCAAAAAGAAAAAAAAATGATATTTCATAAATAATCAAATGCTTTTAATCTAAATTTGAGTATTGAAAGATAATAATTAAAGAGAAAATAATTATAATATTTTTTGAAAATCAATTAAAAAATAATAAAATATCACAATATGAATAAAAAATCAACGAAACAAAATTATAAACCTCCCGCGCGGAGCGCGGATCAACTGCTAAAATTAAAGTGAAATATTAGTTTATAACATGATCAAAAGGAAAAAAAAATGATATTTCATAAATTGAATCAAATGCTTTTAATCCAAATTTGAGTATTGAAAGATAATAATTAAAGAGAAAATAATTATAATATTTTTGAAAATCAATTAAAAAAATAATAAAATATCACAATATGAATAAAAAATCAATGAAACAAAATTATAAACTTCCAGCGCGGAGCGCGGGTCAACTGCTAGTATATATATATATATAATAATCTTGTTAATTTTAGATACATTCTTGAGTTGATCAAAAGAATAGTCGTTAAAGACAAGCTGTATAAATCAAAAGGTAGTGGTCGTGATGATAAAAATCATGTGGTAATGGTGTCAACATTCTACGTAGGCTCAAAGTAAGCAACCATCCAAAATTGTTCTTTGGTTGGCTACATGTCGCGTTAGCTATATTTAAAACCAACAGGAGAATTTTATAAGTATCTTTTTTCAAGTATCACTTTGTAAAAATACTTTTTTTTTTAATTATCACAAAAACCATTAAAAATGTTGAATTTGTTACGAATATGTGTGTGAACTTATATATATACACTTAATTTACTTTTTTAGGTGTATAAAATTTTATATATCTTTTACATATAGCGTAAAAATGACTTATCAAAGTCTTTTAAAAAACTTTTTAAAAATATTATAAACCCTTTTAAAAACTTTGTAAAACTTGTAAAAACGATTTAAATAATTTTAAAATATTATAAAATATTTGTATTGAATCTTTCAGTAGTGGTTATTATATAAAAATACGTTATCAACCATATAAAACTTTACATTTTTTTATATTTAAACATGGATGTTTTTTAAAATGGATAGATTAAAGGGTATTTTTGAAAATGAGTATTTTTGAAAATGGGTATTTCTCTCCCCTAGTTTTATTACAAAATATTTTTTCTTTTCTTAAAAAACATTGCTACAATATCTAAAAAATTAATCGATAAAGTAAAATATTTTTTGATCTCGAATTATTTTTTACTTTTTATAATTAATTGCATGGTATAACATCTATAAATTAGTACTCGATGATTAACTTTGGTCTCGAGTTAAGCTAATGTAATATATAAAAAAATCAATCAAATAATATATTTTTTAATTTTATTTTGAAAACACTATGGAAATATATATAGTCTTATTTACTATCATAAAGTGTAAAAACATTTAAAAGTAAATGGTAGAAATAGAATAGATAATTTTCTCTAATTTCTTCTCCTGGAATTTAAAGCTCTCCCGCCAAAATCGTTAACCGGTAATTCCCGGTTGCTTACCCTCATAGCGACCGGTTAAAAAAAAAACCATTCCTAGTCTGATCGACCACCATTCTTCTCACTCCGGCGATTTCACTTTGCCTTTTCAGGGAAAAATCGAAAACCCTAATTACCAAAGATTCACTCGTCTTTGTCATCTTCTAAAGCAAATCCTCATCTGGGTCTCTCCAGATTTCGATGAAACTTCAAAAAACTTAGGATTTTTAAACTCAAATTTGAATCCCCTGAGTTTTGGTTTGCCAATTCCGTAATGAGCTCAATCAATATCACTAACGTCACCGTCTTGGACAATCCAGCGTCTTTTGTTAACCCATTCCAGTTCGAGGTCTCTTACGAGTGCTTGACTTCTCTTAAAGACGGTACCTTTTCACTTACCCTCTTCCTCTATACTTAGATTTGGATTCTGTGTTGATTTGATTTGGTTTCGGTGTTATATGCTTTGGTTGATGTGGAAACGGTGGAAGAAGTGATGAATCTGTGACTAATCCTTCAAATATTTCAGCTTTTTGGGGTTTTAATATATGATTTGATAGCTAATTTGGATTTGGCTTCTCTTTGGCTTCTATAAGTTCTTATTTTGACGTTGTAGTTTTGGTGTTAGGAGGTTTATCTTGACTGCTCTTATGTTAAATTAGAAAACTTTGGGAAGCTTGTGAGGATGAATTGTATCTCTGGTTCTGTAGAGTGTTGATTTCACACATTACTTTCTAGATTGGTTCTTGATTATGGCTATGAATTATCGTTCAAGAAATTCCCAATTGTAAAGCTTAGAACTTTGGCTGATATCAACTGGTTTAGTTTCTGTGCTTGTTAATAATAGTGATTGCTGGTGATGATTGTATTCTTGTAAGCACGATATTATGTTTCAACTTCTGTGTGTAATTTTTTGGCTTCTAAGTTGGTTTTATATCTGTAAAGGTTCTTGTTAGGAGGCTTATCTTGTCTGCTCTTATGTTAAATTGGAAAACTTTGGGAAGCTTGTGAGAATGAAATTGTATCTCTGGTTATGTAGAGTTTTGACTTCACACATTACTTTCTGGAAGTTATGGGTTCATAAATATGGCTATGAATTATCGTTATAGACATGCTTTTTTGTTGCTTGTCTTTCTCCAGTAAAAGTGTAAAACCTAGAACTTTGGCTGATATCAACTGGTTTAGTTTCTGTGCTTATTAATAATAGTGATTGGTGGTGATGATTGCATTCTTGAAAGCATGATGTTATGTTTCAGTTTCTTTGAGTAATTCTCTTTGGCTTCTAAGTTGGTTTTATATCTGTAAAGGTTCTTATTAGGAGGCTTATCTTGCCTGCTATTATGTTAAATTAGAAAACTTTGGGAAGCTTGTGAGAATGAAATTGTATCTCTGGTTATGTAGAGTTTTGATTTCACACATTACTTTGTGGAAGTTATGGGTTCTTGAATATGGCTATGAATTATCGTTATAGGCATGCTTTTTTTTGTTGCTTATCTTTCTGTAATAGAAGCGTAAGACCTAGAAGTTTGGCTGATATCAACTGGTTCAGTTTCTATGCTTGTTAATATTAGTGATTGTTGGTGATGATTGTATTCTTGTAAGCACGATGTGATGTTTCAGCGTCTGAGATAGTGTTTCTTTGTTTTTGGTACAGATCTAGAGTGGAAGCTTATCTATGTAGGGTCTGCTGAAGACGAAACCTATGATCAGTTTTGGAAAGTGTTCTTGTTGGGCCTGTTAACGTTGGGAACTACAGATTTGTGTTGCAGGTAGTGTATGATTTGTTTATTCTTCTCTCTCTCTCTCTCCATTTCTGGTGGTCTATGTTTAGGTACAAAGTCTCAGTTTAACTTTTTGTTCAATTAAATGATAGGCTGACTCTCCAGATCCATTAAAGATCCGCGAGGAAGATATTATTGGTGTGACTGTGCTATTGTTGACTTGCTCTTACATGGATCAAGAGTTTATAAGAGTTGGTTATTATGTGAACAATGACTATGATGATGAACAACTCAGGGAAGAGCCTCCAACCAAGGTTTTGATTAATAAGATCCAAAGGAACATACTCACAGACAAACCTAGAGTTACTAAGTTCCCTATCAACTTTCATCCTGAGGATGAACAGACTGGTGGTGATGGGCCTGCTCCTGCTGAATCATTTGATCATTCTGATGTAAATGGAGAAGCTCAAGTGTTTCTTGCGCAGCCACAACAGCTCCAGGAGACATGATTCTAGTTTGACTTACGCCTAACTGGAAACTGGATTAGAACTATCATCTCACTACTAATTGAAAGATCATGCATTTGTATTTTTGTTTCTTTCATCTAGAACTTGCAATTGTGTTTTTGTTTGTAGAAATTTAAGTTCATTTTTGCAACATCTCTACAATGTGTTCAGAGTTTGTAGTGTCCAGTCTTCTTGTTATGCTAGTCTAAAGTTAATTGCTTTCTTCTTCAATAGATCATACTCCTATAATCCATGAAGTGTAGATTCTCCTCATCTATTACAATACTGTTACAGGAGCTGAAGCAATCACGTGATGGAATTCATCGACGCTCTTCTTCACAAGGCAAGTTTACACTTTGATATCTCTATCTCCTCAAGTGCTATATGTTAGTGAAGTTGAAGTGTTTAGCTTATTGTGCAAAAAAATAGGTAGTGCATTGGTAAGACTTCTGTTCCTCGATTTGTCTATGGTAAGTTGGTATAGCCTCGGGTTTGACATAGTTTATATGTTAATGAAGTTGAAGTGTTTAATGTGGTTGTTTGGGAGAATTGTTCAGAGATTTACTTATCATGTATCTCTTTGATTTTAAAGTTATACACAGTCTGATATTTTAGTTAATTTAAAATGTTTTTGGCAAATGATGTCTTAGCATTGGTCTCTTTTGACATTTTGATGATTTATTATAGTTTCATTGAGCCAATTCAGTGAACGTTTGGTGCATACCAGTTCACAAAGTAAACTCATGTTGATTACTTGTTGATTACTTTTTGCTTGAATTTTTGATACTAGAAGGTTTCCTTCCTTATGCATCTTGTTTGTTTTGACTAGTGGTCTGTTAACATATACTGTGTGTATAATATGTAGTTCACCCTGCAAGAGTCCCTAGTATTTGAGTTATAATCAGGTTCTGAATATACCCAGAGAGTGATCTGTACTCACATCATGCTATGATACATTTCATGTTGAAGTTTTGTCCTCGTTGTCTCACAGCATCAGATATTTTTGTACTCATACAAACGTGCCGTTTCGAGTAAAAAAAGCTTATAGTACAATATAGGATATCAGCATAAACAATATAAGACTTATCATCCACAAAGCTCAAATTCTAGTATCAATTTCTGATTTGAACTTTTCTCACATTGATCACATGACTCTTTTGTTTACTAGAGTGGCGGATCAGAATTTGCAGCGGGAATAGGAGTCTGGAGATTTCAAATCATCATAGCTACAAAATTGGCCCAGTCGGAGGTTTTGCTTCATCATAACCACTAGTTCGAGTCAGTGGTTTCAGTTCATCAAAACCACTTTGTTCCAGTGGGAGGTTTTGCTTCATCATTGCCACTAGATCGTGCTATCCCGGCCACCAGGTCCAGTACTTTGGTAAGCATATATAATAGCTGAACTTGAACAATGACGATTCATTTAGATTGCATTTACATAAAAAATCACTAGCAGTTCAATGCAACCTATGTAGTCTAGCTTGCAGATAGATCTCATAATTAGTTATTTGCTTCAGAGCATAAAACTTTCATTTAGGCCACAAGTTAAATTATACATACAAAGGTAAAAACTACCCAATCAACAATTTTCTCACAAGCATCATATTCAAAAAACATGGTTTATGGCCTTATGGGTTAACTGTTCTTCAGATTTCTTCTTTTTCCTTTCAACTAAGTTTCTCTTCCAGAACAGCTTCCACCAAGACAATTTTCACTGCACAATCAAATAATGCTCTCTTAGTTTTTGTGTTTTTGAAAACCATTGTTATTAACATTTTCAAGTTTGAAGTCCAACAACAGTATCCAAAAGAAACTTCAAGGAACCAACTTATAGTCTGACACTACTGTATAGATTAATGTGAACATCTTAACACAATGCTATAACACTACTGTTGTTGTGAACATAGAACTACCTGGATCATAGGGTCGAGCTCAAACTCTCCAATCTCAATAAAATGATCAGCTTTTAGATTGAAAAGGCTTTGCTGCAAATGCAAGAAACAAACAAGAAACCAATCGCATCAATCTGTTTGTTCTCAAGTAAAACCAATTGAAACATAAACTGATATACCTGCTGAATCTGGTCTATATCTATTGGAACTTTCATATTCGGCTCATTCACATTTTCAGGTGGGAGCATTTGCTGATGTGTTGTACCTTGTGGCTGCACACCCTAAAGCAGAAGAAGATTGCAGAATGTGAGAAATCTAACTGTGGCTGAATACATCAGATAAGATTGCAAAATGTGAGAAATCTAACCGGATGATTGGCAAAGCATTGTTCAACAGATAAAAGATTAACCAATTCATTATAAATAACTGAACTTCTTAAGGCCGCATGTATGTCACAACTGCGAATGGTTGTGCGAGAGCGCGATTGAGTTTGCCTCCATGCACGGAGGGTTACCTCTTGAATGAACATTTCAGAAGCTTTAGCCAAAAGAACAGGACCCTTCCAGCTGACCATCTGAAAAAATGATTTTATCTCACTCAAATAATATATGAATGGAAATTTTGAAAGCACTCAAACATAATCAACAAAAATGAAAGAATCATTGGAAGAAAAAATTGATGTGATTTGTTAAACCTTGACATTAGGATCACATTTCATAACTCTTTTAACTGTAGCCAGAGGTAAATCAGGCTTTTTATGTAATTCTGATAATCACCAAAACAAAACAAGTGAGAGAGTTAGCTAAGGGTAAGCACAAGCTCTTGATAATACTCAAATGAATAACCTGAGGAATTCTGATGAGCCCAAAACATCTCTAGATCTTGATTAAGAAGATCTCTCTGCTCATCGAAAATGAAGTTACATGGATCATTATACTAAAAGGTTGATGACTCGAGAAAAAAAGATTTCAAGCAAAGACTGTGAAAAATGATTAGATTAGTTTACCTCTCGATGCGCAGGATAAAAAGGTCGTCGTTGATCACTTGATTGCGTAAGACTACGCGTTGAAGGCTCGCGATGTTCGTTCATCGAGCAAGTTTCTTGCATAGATGGATTTGGAATGAGTGATGATGTTACAATGACTGGTTTCACCATGGTATACTCCAAAACAAATAATTAAGATCATAAACAATGAAGATGGTGAAGAGAGATTTAGTAAAAAGCACCTATATATATGAAGGTAAAGTCATAACAAACCATAATTTCACTTAAGAGACTACCAATATAACTAGATTCACTACCTATTTGGGAGTTGCAAAGAGGGAAAACAATTAATTACAAAAATGTATACCTTTTATAGCTTGTGAGGCTTGAATAAGATAACCAGTCGCATACATTTTCCGTGAAAGTCACGCGCCATGACTATTGGTTATCATTTATTTCCTATGTGGCGCATGACTTTCACTGAATACGCCCATGACTAGTTATTCCTTATTCAAGCCGCACAAGCTGAAAGAAGTATACATTGATTAATATTGCAACTAATGTTTTTCTCTCATTAAGCTCTAAATATAAGTAGCGAATCTAGTTATATTCGTGTACTCAGCTCTTAAATGATAACTAGTGTTTGTTATGCATCTAGCTCGATATATATATAGCTCGATATATATATATAATAGGTGCTTTTCCAATAAGCTCACGTCAATGTTTATGATTTTGATTATTTGTTTTAGAGTGTAACATGATGAAACCAATCATTGCAACATCATTAGTCATTCCAAATCCATTTGTGCAAGAATCTTACTTGATGATCGAACATGGCGAGCCTTCTACGCGTAGTCTTACGCAAACAGTTGATCAACGAAGGCCTTTTTGTCCTGCGAATCGAGAGGTAAACTCATCTAGTCATTTTTCACTGTCTTTACTTGAAATCTTTCTTTTTCTTCTGTCTTCAACCTTTTTGTAGTCTTAGGCAATCAGTCGATCAACGAAGGCATTTTTGTTTGTGCAAGAATCTTGCGTGATGATTGAACAAGGCGAGCCTTCTAGAGAACAACTATAAATGTTTCCGAGAGAAAGAAACCTTGTAAAAGACTGACATACGCATAAGCAATCAAAGTAACATCAATCAAGAATATATAGTTGATACCTTGCAAAAGAGGGATTCTGAGAGCATATATAAGAGAACTAACATTAAGTTCTCCAACCCTACAAACTTTGAACAATCCATTCCCCAATAGATGTTTCCTTTTAAACACCTAAATATCAAAAACCTTTTTAGAACAAAATAACTAATCTCCAAACCAACACTACCGAAATGATGTTGTGTAATACCTGATAAAGCCATATGATCCAGCCTTTGTCTATCCTTCATCATTTAGATTTTCACTACCATTACATCCATACATGTGAAGCTGTTCATCATCTTAATTCTGCTCCTGCAAACATGCCACAATGTTTGAAATATGAGTAATAATTTCTGTTATCTCCAAATTTCTTCTAATATTTTAACATCTTCTTGTTAAATACAAAACATACATTTTAGAAACGGTCATAAGGACAATAAACTGAAAGTTAACATACTAGAATCACACTACTAACATAATGAAAATATTAAACTTTTCACATCTTTATTAAAACAGCAAAATTATCATTTAATTATGTTAGAATTCTTATAGGAAGTTAATTAACCATCTCCTCGAATCCATTCTCATGCTTTGACCATTCGACATTAACGTAGTATCTAACATTTACGTTTTCAAAAAGACAAAGATGGTTTACATGACATGTATGTATGTGAACATACAAATTTATATTTTTAAGATTCATACTTCCATATGTGATATATATGAATGGTTTTTTTAATATAAAAAATTTCATAAACTAAAACAAAAATTATATAAAGAACACAATAAGGTACTCATATCCTCCTCTATTTGTCAAACTAACTACACAGAATACTCTAGAAATTGGATGGGACTGTTTAAACAATAAGAGTAAACATCACATAAAGGACAGATTGAGAAAGAGCATTGAATAACATATAAATTTTGAAGAAATAACTTTTAAGCATGTAAACAAACTAGAATGAGACTTTCATACAAACAAAACTAAGAGCACATAAAGGACAGATCCATATACTAATATCTTGTTCTAGTTGTTCTAGCTGTTCTATGTGATCAATTATTGAAAAAAAAAAAACAATTTTACCCATGTTAGAATTTCTTGATGGCTAATATCTTGGAACTTGATGAGAAAATAGATGAAAGAAACAATGAAACCAAGAAGATATATCTTCTTCTTCTTTTTAAAATTAAATCAACCAAGAAGATATATCAAAGTCAGAAACTCATGTTGAGAGATAGATTTGTTTTGAGCATGAGGACATTGGTCTTTGTTTATTTATACATGAATACTAGTC
>NW_006238919.1:7105515-7253173 GCF_000375325.1 Capsella rubella
AAGATAAGAAAATAAGTTTATTAGTTTAGGCCTTTAATGGAAACTAAATCTTTTTGTTAAAAAAGTTTTGACTACTTATCTTTATATTTTAAAGTGGTTTTAAAGTATGTAATCATATTGAACATATTAGTCTTTCTCTCATTAGTCAAAAGATGATAAGAAATTTATTAGTTGGGAAACTAAAGGAAAGTTATCTTTACACTTTGAGGATAGTTTTGAAGTGATAAGAAATAAGATAAAAAATTAAGTAAGTTGAAAAAAATTGAAAAATAAATTAGATAAGAAAGAAGATAAGAAATCCAAAAAATAATAATAATAATAATTAGGCTTCTAAAAAGGAGAGATGATTTTTTTTTGCTTGTAAGATTTATACTAAGTATGTGTGTATTTTATGAAGTGTTATGTTATCTAATTATATTATTCGATTTGGTTCTAATATATTTTCTTCGATGAAAATGACAAAAGTAATTTTCGGCCAAGTCTTTTCTTGGATTTATTAAGCCTGAATTTTTTTTGCAAGTTCTTCATGAAATTTTAACCAAACTATCACCAAGGCTGCAAGGCACACTCTCCGTTATTAAATCTCTCTCAAGTTTTCACAAATGTGGAAAATAATATAAAATGTAAATGATTAAGTTTCACACTCAAAAGTTAACATTTTTGTAATAAATATAAATATGCTATATTATTTTTCCTCATTTAATATCAGAATAAAAAATATATATCTCGATTTACAATAAAATAAATCAGCAATTCAAAAAATATTAATAATATAAAAAAATCAATCAAAAAATTATAATTTTTTATTTTATTAACAAAAAGTCTTTATTTTATCCAACATTCTAGCATTATATTATCATCATACCTGGATCCAGAAAGCGGGAGTATATTGGTAGCATACTATTTAAAATTTATTAAAAGTTCTAATGGTTTTGTGAAGAAATAATTAGCAATGAGTCATTAGCTGATCAAATAAAGAATTATCTCCAAAATTTAATAAAACGATGTATATTCTTTGTATAATCTTGAAAAAGAAAAAGACAAATATCGAAATATCATGTTACAAACCAGAAAAACGACATTTGCAAATAGCCAAATATCAATTACAGTAACATAAGATATAGGTTTCAAAAACCATGATGATTGAGCTTGACAAAAACAACAATATTTTGTATTAGAAGATATCTTAAAGGTTTTAGAAATTCAAATTTATTACCGATTTCGCCATATCCATAAGGTAATCATCGATCCTATCTACCACCACACCTTGCCATGCCTCAAAGTGGAGGACACCAGTAGGAAAACATTTTCCTATAACAATCATCAAACCTTGTGGAACAATTTCATCAGTTGATGAGCTTCTATTGTTGATGAGCTATTTGATCGTTTTGCTGAGAAACTTGCGAAATTCCCCATTGATTTCAAGAACTGCGAGAAGCATGTGAACTATTTTATTTTGGTTAAACGACAATAAAGAACGGGATAGTAATTAAGCAAGAAGTTGTGTTGTTCCTCTATTTGTGTTATTGTATAAAAATTTTCTTTTTCTTGTCAAGATTATACAAAGATTATACATATATAACTAGGTTCGGATCCGCGCTACAGCGCGGGGGGAATAGTTACTTATATCTAAATTTTAACAGATTAGAATATGTTAGATTTTAATTTTATTGCAGTGCAGTCGATCACGGTAAATAATATATTTGTATAATAAATTTAAATAAAATAATAAAGGAAAAAAGTGAGTAAATAATAATATATTGAGTTTTGATACAATTAAAAACACAATAAAAATTTAACAGCACGAAATAATATTTGTCGATAAATTTTCATTTTGACCATTTTTGTAGTTGAAGTAGGAATATACTTAAAAATTACATATTTACAATATATGTTTTGAAGGACCAACCCGTAACATAATTCATTTTGTAAGAAAACATTATTCATAACTCGCTTTATCGTTATAATTATGATTTTAACAAACTATCCGTGAGCTATCTAAAATTTACATAATTTGATATATAATATATTTTATCAATAAAAATGATGTCTCCAAAATTACATTTATGTCTAAAAAAAAATTGTAATATTTTGATACTTTTTGAAAATTTAAATATGCTCATGTAACAATGGTTTTAATATTGGTCATACTTATAATGATTTTAAACCATTGTCCAAATTATTTAACCGAGTGTAGTTGAGTATTATATGTCCGTTTTGAAAAATTCAAATTGCAACATATGCAAAAAAGTTAATTTATTATTATATATTTATATTATATAGTATAATATCATAAATTAAAATAAGATCAAATAAAAGTGAAAGAAGAATAATAATTTTTTAAAAGACTATATTAAATTATTTAGAGAAATATTAGGAAATCCTATAATTAGTTATGGAAATAATACAATCCAAAAATTAGATATGGAAAGTATCCGATGTATGTATCCAAACCAAATTTAATATCCAAGTTTGAAGTATCCAATTGATGAAATTGGATTAATTTTTTAATTTTGACCCGACCCGTATTTTATTTTGTACTTCTTACTAATATAGGGATAATCTTATTAATTTTGGATATATTCTTGAAAAAGCTGTATATATCAAGTGGTAGTGGTCGTGATGGTAAAATACATGGGGTTATGGTGTCAACATTATACTTAGGCTCAAAGTAATTAATATAAGCATCCATCCAAAATTTTTGTCTGGTTAGCTACATATAGCGTTACCTATTTTTAAAACCAACGTTATAGTTTTAAGAGAAATTGATACCAATAACCTTTTTATGATACCCTCTTTTAAAAATACCCTCTTTTTTTACCATTTTCATTTTTGCCCTCTCTTAATATATAATGGCTATTTTACCCGTATTTGAAAGAATATTCTTTCCCAAAAAAGGATATACCTTCCAAAAGTTCCCCCCCCCCCAAAAATTTCCCGCCAAAAACTTTCCCGCCAAAATTTTCCCGCCAAAAAAGTTTCCGAGAAAAATTTTCCCGCCAAAAAAAATTCCGCAAAAAAAAATATTTTTTCAAAATTTTCTCGCCAAATTTTTTGAAAGGGTTTACAAGATTTTTCAAAGGGTCTTTTAAAGGGTTTACAAGGGTTTTTAAAGGGATTTACAAGAGTTTTTAAATGATTTTTAAAAGATTTGTAATGGTTTTTAAAGAGTTTTAGAAGCCTACAAAGGTTTTTAAATGGTTTTTAAATGTTTTACAATGGTTTTTAAAAGTTTTTATAAGTTTATAACAATTTTAAAAGGATTTACAAGAATTTTTAAAGGATTTTAAAAATTTCCAAGGATTTTTAAAGGTTTTTTTAAAGGATTTACAAGTGTTTTTAAAAGGATTTAAAAGTATATTTAAAGGCATACAAATATTTAAAAATAGTTTTAAAGGATTTACAAGAAGTTTTAAAGGGTTTTAGAAGTTTACAAAGGTTTTTGAAGGGTTTACAAAAGTTTTTAAAGGTATTACAAGTTCTTAAAATGGGTTTTAAGGATTTACAAGGGTTTTTAACGGGTTTTAGAAGTTTACAAAAGTTTTTATTAAATGATTTATCACGGTTATAAGTGGTTTAAAGGGATTTACAAGTGTTTATAAATGTTATAAAATGATTTACAATGGTTTTAAAAGGTTTACTCAAGTTTTGAAAGGTTTTGGATGACTTTTAATAGATTTACAAGGTTTTTTAAAGGATTTTTAAGGGATTTAAAAGTATTTACAAGGTTTTTTTAAGAAATTGCGGAAAAATTTTGGCGGGAAATTTTTTTTGGCGGGAAATGTTTTTGTCGGAATTTTTTGCGGGAAAATTTTTGGCGGAAAAATTTTCGGAAGGAATATTCTTTTTGTTGGAAAGAATATTCCTTTTTCATCATGGGTTATAATAAAGGAGGGTAATTTAGTCATTTTGTACATTGAAGAGGGTATTTTTGAAAATGAACACCTAGTTGTAGAAAGGGTATTATAATAAAGGTTAGTTGTGCAAATCTCCCTAGTTTTAATACAAAAAATTATAAGGATTTTTATTTCTTTTGTTAAACAACATTCTACAATATTGATGTAAGGGAATTTTATGTATTATGCCATTTTGGAAAATCAAACTTGTGGAAGTGCCATTATCGATTTTGCCCTCAGCATTGTTGAGTGAGTGTTGAGTGAGTTTTACAAAATAGGAAGGAAGGAAGACAAAAGAAGCTGACTTTTACGGACATTAATCAATAGACAAGTTTTTTTTGTCGACATTCTTTGATTTTTGTCCACACTCGATTATAGACAATTTATTTTCTATTCATCTAACATATGTATTATGGACAAGTTCGTTTATGAAAAACTAGATTTACTTTACTCTATACAAGTGTACATCTAGATAGATCTTTGATGGATATCTTCTATAGATGCATCACTTGTTTCATCTTCTACTCAATTATTTGTGGTTTCAAGAGAACTGTAGGATGGACAAGTTTAGTCTACCGATTCGGGTCTATCAGATCTGGTCCATCGGATCTCGTCTGGCGGAACTGGTTTACCGGATCTGGTCCCCATGAATTTGTCCGCTGGACTTTGGTATGCCGGAACTGATTGTGGTCTGTCGGAACTCGTCTGCTGGAGTTATGGTCTGTCGAAACTGGTCAGTTGAATCTGGTCTGCCGAAACTGGTCTACGGAGCTGGTTATAGTTCACCGGAATTGGTTATGGTCCGCCGGATCTGGTCCGTCAAAGTTCGTCTGTCGGATCTGGTCCGTCGGTACTGTGTGTTGTTGGAATAAGAAAAAAAAAGATGAAGATGAAGAAGAAGAGAGAAGTAATGGGGTAAGTTGATCTTTTTACAAAGTTCTTGTGGCAGGCGGGAGAAGGGATTTCTTTAAATGGCAATCCTTAGAAGTTTTGTTACTGTTCAGGGCATAGCCCACAATTTTCTCTTGATGTAATTTCAATAAATTAATATTTGATAAACTAAAATATTTTTCTACCCTAAATTAGTGTTTACTTTTTAGAATCAATTAATAATATAACATCTATCATGCGCGGATCAAGTTTTCTTTGAACCTTGTGCCAAAAATGTTTTTGGATTAATTATGGTTTTATTTGCATATTTTTGATAATTGGATCCCTTATATTCGTAAAAAATCAAATATTAAGGGTCCTAAAATTCTTATAATTATTTTTTTAAATAACAAGACCTAGTGCAAAAGTACCGTTGGGCATCGCCTCTAATTCGGATATGACGTCTATAAATTAATACTAAACTAGATTTTAACCCGCGGTACACCGCGGGACGACATTCTAAAATATTTTTTTTTTATTAATTTTGTTTGGTATATAAGAGTGTACTACTATAATTTGATTATTAGGATTTAACCCGTAGAATATTATATGAAATTTTATTTTTTATATAATCGTAATTTGATCAAATTATTAAAATAAATATAATATTTAAAATAATGAAATGACATTGACATAATATTTGTTTACATAGTATAATTTCATATTAAAAATATTTTGTGAGTTATACTATAATAGACAACCCGTAAAATTATCTATAATCATATTTATGTAAATTATAACTCGTTCCATCACATAACTCATGATACACAATACATCCATTTTCTTTATCGTTTGAGTAATTTACATCCGTTTCTAAAAATTCAAATTGTAACATATGGAAGAAAAAAATTATTATACATATGTTTATGTAATAATATAAATTTATAAACATATAAGATCATATAAAGATATTAGAGAAATATTTGATTTATTAGGGAGACATTAAAGAAATTTGTGAAATGTAGTAAATATTGATTTCTACTTTTGCAATTTTATTATGATTTAATTATAAAATTTATCTTAAACTTTTTTTATTTAATCAAATGGCAAAAGTTTAATTATAAAAAATATTACAAAATAAATGGTATAGATGACTGAATTTGGTCTCGCTAATGTATTATTTAACAAAAGATAAGATAATATTTTTTTTTATTTTTTTTTTGAAAACTCTACGGTAATATATATAGTCTTTTTTTTTTTAACACAAATCTGCAATATATTAAGAAGAACTGTGCAAATCATTGTTTACAGAAACAACAATAACAGAAGGAATAGAAGAATGAAAAATAAAATCAGAGATAGAAACATGTTGAATTTCTGCAAGACAATCTGCAGGTTGATTTAGAGCTCTTGGAACCCAACTAAACTGAATAGACTCAAATCTTTCCATCCATGTCTTGATTTCATAAAGCCAGTTGAAAATCTCATAACGAACATGGTCATGGTTGAGCGTATCAATGAGAATCTTACAGTCACTCTCAAAAACCACTTTGCGAAAACCACGTAACCACAGCTGTTGCATAGCACCCACCAAACTTTGACATTCCGCTTCAAGAGGTGAGGAAACATAGTGACCAGTCCATTGGGTAGCCCCTTTGAAAGCGCCTCTATTATCACGGAGAATCCAAGACGCAGTAGCACGGGAAGAAAAGGATAGAAAACTCCCATCAAAATTGCATTTAACCCATCCAGAAGGAGGTAATGACCAACGAGGAGGAGAAGAGCAAGTATGATTCGAAGTAGTTATATGAGACAGAGTACGGCGATCAGACTCAATGTCAACATGAAGCCACTCCTCAGCTTCTTGTTTTGCTTCACGAAGATCCCTTCTCCAATTGTTATTAATCCTGCAAAAAACTAAACGATTCCGGCTTTTCCACAGCTTCCAGATTATCCAAATCGGTAGATGAGTAAGAAGATCATTATAATTGCTATTCCTGTGAAAATCAAAAACAGCTTTCATCTTATCTTCAAAAGACAAGTTGGGGTTAGTTAAACAACGCAAAGGAATATTCGAAGAACGCCAAATCTGAATAGCATGAGGACAAGAGAAAAAAAGATGATCAGAAGTTTCCGTATGCCAACCACAACGCTTACACTCTCCATTATCAGCAATACGACGAGTAATGACTTCTTCACCAGTAGCCAAAGCGCGAGAAAGCGATTTCCAAAGAAAATGACGAAGTTTGGGGGGAGTTCTCAGCTTCCAAATAACCTTTTTGATTTGGGGATTACCATGAGGAGGCAGGGATTGAAAAACTGTGTCCGGGTGATGAGAAGCAAGCCAATAGCCGGATTTAACAGTATAGAGACCATTTGCAGTATAGTGCCATCCTAGAATATCCATATGTTGACTAGAGCTTATCTTAGTAGTCAAAACATGCGAAATGTTATCCGGATGGACCAGATCATGGAGCTTACGGATATCCCAACCCATATTATTAGGAAGAAACAAGGAGTTAACCGTAATGTGAGACAAAACAGAGTTATCAAGAGCACGGGGAGGACGAGGGGGGTGAACAGGGAGCCAAGGATCCACCCAAGTACTAACGGTATGACCATCACCAATAGTGTAACGAAGGCTTTTTTTAAAAAGATTAAGACCATGGAGGATGGATTGCCAACCAAAAGAAGCTCTAGAACCACGCCCTGCATTTAAAAAATGAGTAGAAGAAAAATATCTACCTCGAAGGGTTCGAGCCATAAGACAATGAGGATGGTGAAAAATGCGCGAAGCTTGTTTGGCAAGCAGAGCTTCATTAAACTTTTCAATATCTCGGAAACCAAGACCGCCTTCCTTTTTCAAAAACTTCATACGATCCCAAGCAATCCAATGAACAGAATTCCTTTGGTGGTTGTTATTCCACCAGAAATTTGCAATAATACGCTCGATGTCCTCACAAATACCCGTTGGAAGCTTAAAACAATTCATGGAGTAGACAGGCAGGGCCATAGCAATCGATTTCAGAAGAATTTCTTTTCCACCCTGAGACAGAAATTTATTGTTCCAACCCTTTGTTCTATCAGCAACCTTCTCCACAATGTAACGGAACATATCAACCTTCTTTCTTCCAAATTGCTCAGGGAGACCCAAGTACTTGCTACAACCTCCATCATTGTGAATACCAAGATAATTACGGATCATAGTTTTAGTAGAAGGGGAGATGCGTTTACCAAAAGTAATAGCAGATTTCCTCGTGTTAACTTTCTGACCAGAGGCCTTTTCATACTGAAAAAGAATGTTTTGGATAGCTTGACAAGAGTGCAGATTGGCTTGACAAAAGAACAAGGAATCATCCGCAAACAGAAGATGACTAATCGCAGGACTTGCATTACTGATCTTAATTCCCTTAATATCACCTTTCTCCTCAGCTTTCTTCATCATATGGCTAAGAACTTCAGCACAAAGGATAAATAAATAGGGTGAGAGAGGGTCACCTTGACGAATACCACGTTCAGGTTTAACAAAACCATGAGGAGAGCCATTAATATTAATTGAGAAAGTAGCAGTCCGGACACAAGTCATAATCCACTCAACCCATTTAGAAGAAAAACCAAACTTTAACATAGTCTCCTGAAGAAAATCTCATTCAAGACGGTCATAGGCTTTGGTTATATCAGTCTTGATGGCCATAAACGAGTTAGCACATCTTTTCTTCACCTTTAAAGCATGGATAACCTCATGAGCAATGATGACATTATCAGTGATAATACGACCAGGGATAAAGGCAGCCTGTTCCTCTGAGATAATATGACAAAGATGATCCTTTAGGCGAGCAACAAGAATTTTGGAGATAATCTTGTAGCTAATATATATAGTCTTATCTATATAAAAAAACATTAAAAATATATTTCTCTATTTCCTTCTCTTGGAATTGAAAAAGCTCTACCGCCAAAGTATTTAACCGGAAAGTCCCGGTTACTGACCCTCATTCCTAGTCTGACCGACCAGCATTCTTCTCACGCCGGCGATTTCACTTCGCCTTTTCAGGGAAAAATCAAAAACCCTAATTACCAAAGATTCACTCGTCTTTGTCATCTTCTAAAGCAAATCCTCATCTAGGTCTCTCCAGATTTCGATAAAGCTCAAGAAATTTAGGATCTTTAAACTCAAATTTGAATCCCCTGAGGTTGGGTTTGCCAATTTCATTATGAGCTCTATCAATATCACTAACGTCACCGTATTGGACAATCCAGTGCCTTTTGTTAACCCATTCCAGTTCGAGATCTCTTACGAGTGCTTAAAGACGGTACCTTTTCACTTACCCTCTTCCCCTATACTTAGATTTAGATTCTAATTTGATTCGATTTCGGTGTTATATGCTTTGGTTGATGTGGAAACGATTGAAGAAAGTGATGAATCTGTGAATAATGCTACAAAATTTTCAGCTTTTTGGGGTTTTAGAATATGATTTGATAGCTAATTTGGATTTGGCTTCTCTTTGGGTTCTAAGTTGGGTTTATATCTGTAAGTTTTGGTATTAGGAGGCTTATCTTGTGTGCTCTTGTGTTAAATTAGAAAACTTTGGGAAGCTTGTGAGGATGAATTGCATCTCTGGTTCTGTAGAGTATAGATTTCACACATTAGTGATTGCTTGTGATGATTGCATTCTTGTTAGCACGATGTTATGTTGCAGCGTCTGAGGTAGTGTTTCTTTGTTTTGGTATAGATTTAGAATGGAAGCTTATCTACGTAGGATCGGCTGAAGATGAAACCTATGATCAGGTTTTGGAAAGTGCTTGACTTCTCTTAAAGAAGGTACCTTTTCACTTACCCTCTTCCTCTATACTTCGATTTAGATTCTGTGTTGATTTGATTTGGTTTCGGTGTTATATGCTTTGGTTGATGTGGAAACGATTGAAGAAAGTGATGAATCTGTGACTGTTCAAACATATTATCATGTATCTCTTTGATTTTAAAGTTACACACAGTCTGATATTTTAGTTAATTTAAAATGTTTTTGGCAAATGATGTCTTAGCATTGGTCTCTTTTGACATTTTGATGATTTATTATAGTTTCATTGAGCCAATTCAGTGAACGTTTGGTGCATACCAGTTCACAAAGTAGACTCATGTTGATTACTTTTTGCTTGAATTTTTGATACTAGAAGGTTTCCTTCCTTATGCATCTTGTTTGTTTTGATTAGTGGTCTGTTAGCATATACTGTGTGTATAATATGTAGTTCACCCTGCAAGAGTCCCTAGTATTTGAGTTATAATCAGGTTCTGAATATACCCAGAGAGTGCTCTGTACTCACATCATGCTATGATGCATTTCATGTAGAAGTTATGTACTCGTTTTCTTACAGCATCAGATATTTTTGCACTCATACAAACGTGCCTTTTCGAGTAAAAAAAGCTTATAGTACAGTATAGGATATCAGCATATACAATATAAGACTGATCATCCACAAAGCTCAAATTCTAGTATCAATTTCTGATTTGAACTTTTCGCACATTGATCACATGACTCTTTTGTTTACTAGAGTGGCGGATCAGAATTTGCAGCGGGATTAGGAGTCTGGAGATTTCAAATCATCATAGCCACGAAAGTACTTAGAATTGGCTCAGTCCGAGGTTTTGCTTCATCATAACCACTAGGTCGAGTCAGTGGTTCCAGTTCATCAAAACCACTTGGTTCCAACAAGAGGTTTTGCTTCATCATTGCCACTAGATCATGCTATCCCGGCCACCAGGTCCAGTACTTTGGTAAGCATAATAGCTGAACTTGAACAATGAGTGTGTGTACAGTTATTATTCATTTAGATTGCATTTACATGAAAAATCACAAGCAGTTCAATGCAACCTATGTAGTCTAGCTTGCAGATAGATCTCATAATTAGTTATTTGGTTCAGAGCATAAAACTTTCATTTAGGCCACAAGTTAAATTATACATACAAAGGTTAAAACTACCCATTCAACAATTTTCTCACAAGCATCATATTCAAAAAACATGGTTTATGGCCTTATGGGTGAACTGTTCTTCAGATTTCTTCTTTTTCCTCTCAACTAAGTTTCTCTTCCAGAACAGCTTCCACCAAGACAATTTTCACTGCACAATCAAATAATGCTCTCTTAGTTTTTGTGTTTTTGAAAACCATTGTTATTAACATTTTCAAGTTTGAGTCCAACTACAGTATCTAAAAGACCAAAAGAAAGTTCAAGGAACCAGATTATAGTCGACATGTATTGATTAATGTGAACACCATTGTTGTTGTGCGCATAGAATTACCTGGATCATAGGGTCGAGCTCAAACTCTCCAATCTCAATAAAATGATCAGCTTTTAGATTGAAAAGGCTTTGCTGCAAATGCAAGATACAAACAAGAAACCAATCGCATCAATCTGTTTGTTCTCAAGTAAAACCTATCGAAGCATAAACTGATATACCTGCTGAATCTGGTCTATATCTATTGGAACTTTCATATTCGACTCATTCACATTTTCAGGTGGGAGCATTTGCTGATGTGTTGTACCTTGTGGCTGCACACCCTTAAGCAGAAGAAAATTGCAGAATGTGAGAAATCTAACTGTGGCTGATTACATCAGATAAGATTGCAAATTGTGAGAAATCTAACCGGATGATTGGCAAAGCATTGTTCAACAGATAAAAGATTAACCAATTCATTATAAATAACTGAACTTCTTAAGGCCGCATGTATGTCACAACTGCGAATGGTCGTGCGAGAGCGCGATTGAGTTTGCCTCCATGCACGGAGGGTTACCTCTTGAATGAACATTTCAGAAGCTTTAGCCAAAAGAACAGGACCCTTCCAGCTGACCATCTGAAAAAAATGATTTTATCTCACTCAAATAATATATGAATGGAAATTTTGAAAGCACCCAAGCATAATCAACAAAAAATGAAAGAATCATTGGAAGAAAAAAATTGATGTGATTTGTTAAACCTTGACATTAGGATCAGATTTCATAACTCTTTTAACCGTAGCCAGAGGTAAATCAGGCTTTTTATGTAATCCTGATAATCACCAAAACAAGTGAGAGAGTTAGCTAAGGGTAAGCACAAGCTCTTGATAATACTCAAATGAATTACCTGAGGAATTCTGATGAGCCCAAAACATCTCTAGATCTTGATTAAGAAGATCTCTCTGCTCATCGAAAATGAAGTTACATGGATCATTATACTAAAAGGTTGATGACTCGAGAAAAAAAGATTTCAAGCAAAGACAGTGAAAAATGATTAGATTAGTTTACCTCTCGATGCGCAGGACAAAAAGGTCGTCGTTGATCACTTGATTGCGTAAGACTATGCGTTGAAGGCTCGCGATGTTCGTTCATCGAGCAAGTTTCTTGCATAGATGGATTTGGAATGAGTGATGATGTTACAATGACTGGTTTCACCATGGTATACTCCAAAACAAATAATTAAGATCATAAACAATGAAGATGGTGAAGAGAGATTTAGTAAAAAGTACCTATATATATGAAGGTAAAGTCATAACAAACCATAATTTCACTTAAGAGACTACCAATATAACTAGATTCACTACCTATTTGGAAGTTGCAAAGAGGGAAAACAATTAATTACAAAAATGTATACCTATTATAGCTTGTGAGGCTTGAATAAGATAACCAGTCGCATACATTTTCCGTGAAAGTCACGCGCCATGACTATTGGTTATCATTTATTTCCTATGTGGCGCATGACTTTCACTGAATACGCCCATGACTAGTTATTCCTTATTCAAGCCGCACAAGCTGAAAGAAGTATACATTGATTAATATTGCAACTAATGTTTTTCTCTCATTAAGCTCTAAATATAAGTAGTGAATCTAGTTATATTCGTGTACTCAGCTCTTAAATGATAACTAGTGTTTGCTATGCATCTAGCTCGATATATATATATAATAGGTGCTTTTCCAATAAGCTCACGTCAATGTTTATGATTTTGATTATTTGTTTTAGAGTGTAACATGATGAAACCAATCATTGCAACATCATTAGTCATTCCAAATCCATTTGTGCAAGAATCTTACTTGATGATCGAACATGGCGAGCCTTCTACGCGTAGTCTTACGAAAACAATTGATCAACGAAGGCCTTTTTGTCCTGCGAATCGAGAGGTAAACTCATCTAGTCATTTTTCACTGTCTTTACTTGAAATCTTTCTTTTTCTTCTGTCTTCAACCTTTTGGTAGTCTTAGGCAATAAGTCGATCAACGAAGGCCTTTTTGTTTGTGCAAGAATCTTGCGTGATGATTGAACAAGGCGAGCCTTCTAGAGAACAACTATAAATGTTTCCGAGAGAAAGAAACCTTGTAAAAGACTGACATACGCATAAGCAATCAAAGTAACATCAATCAAGAATATATAGTTGATACCTTGCAAAAGAGGGATTCTGAGAGCATATATAAGAGAACTAACATTAAGTTCTCCAACCCTACAAACTTTGAACAATCCATTCCCCAGTAGATGTTTCCTTTTAAACACCTAAATATCAAAAACCTTTTTAGAACAAAATAACTAATCTCCAAACCAACACTACCGAAATGATGTTGTGTAATACCTGATAAAGCCATATGATCCAACCTTTGTCTATCCTTCATCATTTAGATTTTCACTACCATTACATCCATCCATGTGAAGCTGTTCATCATCTAAATTCTGCTCCTGCAAACATGCCACAATGTTTGAAATATGAGTAATAATTTCTGTTATCTCCAAATTTCTTCTAATATTTTAACATCTTCTTGTTAAATACAAAACATACATTTTAGAAACGGTCATAAGGACAATAAACTGAAAGTTAACATACTAGAATCACACTACTAACATAATGAAAATATTAAACTTTTCACATCTTTATTAAAACAGCAAAATTATCATTTAATTATGTTAGAATTCTTATAGGAAGTTAATTAACCATCTCCTCGAATCCATTCTCATGCTTTGACCATTCGACATTAACGTAGTATCTAACATTTACGTTTTCAAAAAGACAAAGATGGTTTACATGACATGTATGTATGTGAACATACATATTAATATTTTTAAGATTCATACTTCCATATGTGATATATATGAATGGTTTTTTTAATATAAAAAATTTCATAAACTAAAACAAAAATTATATAAAGAACACAATAAGGTACTCATATCCTCCTCTATTTGTCAAACTAACTACACAGAATACTCTAGAAATTGGATGGGACTGTTTAAACAATAAGAGTAAATATCATTGATATAAACGAATTGAGAAAGAGCATTGAATAACATATAAATTTTGAAGAAATAACTTTTAAGCATGTAAACAAACTAGAATGAGACTTTCATACAAACAAAACTAAGAGCACATAAAGGACAGATCCATATACTAATATCTTGTTCTAGCTGTTCTAGCTGTTCTATGTGATCAATTATTGAAAAAAAAAAAACAATTTTACCCATGTTAGAATTTCTTGATGGCTAATATCTTGGAACTTGATGAGAAAATAGATGAAAGAAACAATGAAACCAAGAAGATATATCTTCTTCTTCTTTTTAAAATCAAATCAACCAAGAAGATATATCAAAGTCAGAAACTCATGTTGAGAGATAGATTTGTTTTGAGCATGAGGACATTGGTCTTTGTTTATTTATACATGAATACTAGTCTCTCTTTCATTAGTCAAAACAAGATAAGAGAGACATTTAATAAAAAGAGAATCTCTGACTTTTTAAGATTTAAATTTTTATGTTAGGTAATCTCCCGCACATTATGCATATGCAATCACACTGAAATTAGTATATATCTTATTAGTCAAGATAAGAAAATAAGTTTATTAGTTTAGGCCTTTAATGGAAACTAAATCTTTTTGTTAAAAAAGTTTTGACTATCTTTATATTTTAAAGTGGTTTTAAAGTATGTAATCATATTGAACATATTAGTCTTTCTCTCATTAGTCAAAAGATGATAAGAAATTTATTAGTTGGGAAACTAAAGGAAAGTTATCTTTACACTTTGAGGATAGTTTTGAAGTGATAAGAAATAAGATAAAAAATTAAGTAAGTTGAAAAAAATTGAAAAATAAATTAGATAAGAAAGAAGATAAGAAATCCAAAAAATAATAATAATAATAATTAGGCTTCTAAAAAGGAGAGATGATTTTTTTTTGCTTGTAAGATTTATACTAAGTATGTGTGTATTTTATGAAGTGTTATGTTATCTAATTATATTATTCGATTTGGTTCTAATATATTTTCTTCGATGAAAATGACAAAAGTAATTTTCGGCCAAGTCTTTTCTTGGATTTATTAAGCCTGAATTTTTTTTGCAAGTTCTTCATGAAATTTTAACCAAACTATCACCAAGGCTGCAAGGCACACTCTCCGTTATTAAATCTCTCTCAAGTTTTCACAAATGTGGAAAATAATATAAAATGTAAATGATTAAGTTTCACACTCAAAAGTTAACATTTTTGTAATAAATATAAATATGCTATATTATTTTTCCTCATTTAATATCAGAATAAAAAATATATATCTCGATTTACAATAAAATAAATCAGCAATTCAAAAAATATTAATAATATAAAAAAATCAATCAAAAATTATAATTTCTTATTTTATTAACAAAAAGTCTTTATTTTATCCAAAATTCTAGCATTATATTATCATCATACCTGGATTCAGAAAGCGGAGTATATTGTAGCATACTATTTAAAAATTTATTAAAAAGTTCTTAATGGTTTTTGTGAAGAAATAATTAGCAATGAGTCATTAGCTGATCAAATAAAGAATTATTTCCAAAATTTAATAAATTGATGTATATTCTTTGTATAATCTTGAAAAAGAAAAAGACAAATATCGAAATATCATGTTACAAACCAGAAAAACGACATTTGCAAATAGCCAAATATCAATTACAGTAACATAAGATATAGGTTTCAAAAACCATGATGATTGAGCTTGACAAAAACAACAATATTTTGTATTAGAAGATATCTTAAAGGTTTTAGAAATTCAAATTTCTTACCGATTTCGCCATATCCATAAGGTAATCATCGATCCTATCTACCACCACACCTTGCCATGTCTCAAAGTGGAGGACACCAGTAGGAAAACATTTTCCTATAACAATCATCAAACCTTGTGGAACAAATTTCATCAGTTGATGAGCTTCTATTGTTGATGAGCTATTTGATCGTTTTGCTGAGAAACTTGCGAAATTCCCCATTGATTTCAAGAACTGCGAGAAGCATGTGAACTATTTTATTTTTGTTAAACGACAATAAAGAACGAGATAGTAATTAAGCAAGAAGTTGTGTTGTTCCTCTATTTGTGTTATTGTTCCTTTATTTTCTTTTTCTTGTCAAGATTATACAAAGATTATACATATATAACTAGGTTCGGACCCGCGCTACAGCGCGGGGGCCGGGGGGAATAGTTACTTATATCTAACTTTTAACAGATTAGAATATGTTAGATTTTAATTTTATTGCAGTGCAGTCGATTACGGTAAATTATATATTTGTATAATAAATTTAAATAAAATAATAAAGGAAAAAAGTGAGTAAATAATAATATATTGAGTTTTGATACAATTAAAAACACAGTAAAAATTTAATAGCACGAAATAATATTTGTCGATAAATTTTCATTTTGACCATTTTTGTAGTTGAAATAGGAATATACTTAAAAATTACATATTTACAATATATGTTTTGAAAGACCAACCCGTAACATAATTCATTTTGTAAGAAAACATTATTCATAACTCGCTTTATCGTTATAATTATGATTTTAACAAACTATCCGTGAGCTATCTAAAATTTACATAGTTTGATATATAATATATTTTATCAATAAAAATGATGTCTCCAAAATTACATTTATGTCTCAAAAAAAATTGTAATATTTTGATACTTTTTGAAAATTTAAATATGCTCATGTAACAATGGTTTTAATATTGGTCATACTTATAATGATTTTATACCATTGTCCAAATTATTTAACCGAGTGTAGTCCAAAAGGGGTATTTCTCAAAAATTCTCTATTATATGTCCGTTTTGAAAAATTCAAATTGCAACATATGTAAAAAAGTTAATTTATTATTATATATTTATATTAGAGAAAATTGTGAGGAATGCCATGTACAGTACCAAATCTTATTTAAAATGCCATTTTTCATAACTCTTTTCAAAACATGCCATAGATACAATGTAAAAAGACCATGTTACCCTTTTCCTTTTCTTTCATTATCTCTCTCTTCTTCATCTTCTTTTTCTTCTTCCAACAACAAATAGTTCCAGTAGAACAGATCCGACGGACAAACTCCGGTGGACAAATCCGGCAGACAAATCCGGCGGACAAACTCAAACGAATTCCGGCGGACCAGCTCCAGCAGATGAAATCCGGCGGACCAGATCCAGTGGACTAATTCTGACGGACCAGATCCAGCGAACTAATTCTGGCAGACCAGATCCATCGGACTAATTTAGGCGGACCAGTTCCAATAAACCAGAACTTCGGCGGACGAGTTCCGACAGACCATAGTCAGTTCTGGTGAACTATAACCAGTTCTCGCAGACCAGATTCGACGGACCAGTTCTGACAGACCAAATAGACGAGTTCCAATAGACCAGATTTGGCAGACCAGTTCAAGTGGACCATAGACAGTTCCGACGAACTATAACCAGTTTCGGCGGACTAGATAGACCAGTTACGATGGACAAGTTGTGGCAGGATTTGATTCAAGTGGATCTGATTCGACGGACCAGATGATAAAACAAGTGATGCGTTTATGGTGGACATGATTCATTTTTCTATAGATGGACAACATTCGACGAACCAATTTTGGTGGACTAGACTCGAAATAGTTATGTCGGATCAAATCTAGTGGACTAGATCTAGTGGACCAGATCTTGTGGACAAGATTTCTTTTTTATTTTGATTTTGTTTTTTTCAAACATTTGCCTGAGGGCAAAATCGTCCATACTAAACTTTTTGTGGCAGAATTTGAAAGGAGCTTTCAAAAATGGCATTTAGAGAAGATTGAGTTTCAAAACTGGCATAGAAGACAAAATTCCCTTTATATTATATAGTATAATATCATTTTTTCCTCAAGTAGTATAATATCATAAATTAAAATAAGATCAAATAAAAGTGAAAGAAGAATAATAATTTTTTAAAAGATTATATTAAATTAGTTAGAGAAATATTAGGAAATCCTATAATTATTTATGGAAATAATACAATCCAAAAATTAGATATGGGAAGTATCCGATGTATGTATCCAAACCCAATTTAATATCCAATTTTGAAGTATCCAATTGATAAAATTGGATTAATTTTTTAATTTTGACCCGACCCGTATTTTATTTTGTACTTCTTTTTACTAATATAGGGATAATCTTATTAATTTTGGATATATTCTAGAAAAAGCTGTATATATCAAGTGGTAGTGGTCGTGATGATAAAATACATGGGGTTATGGTGTCAACATTATACTTAGGCTCAAAGTAATAAATATAAGCATCCATCCAAAAATTTGTTTGGTTAGCTACATATAGCGTTACCTATTTTTAAAACCAACGTTATAGTTTTAATACAAAAAATTATAAGGATTTTTATTTCTTTTGTTAAACAACATGCTACAATATTGATGTAGGGGGGGTTATTGGGAGGATGATTTTAAAAGAGTTTATGGATTTCTAAAGTTTAGAGATTTTAAGATTCTCAAAAAATTTTGTGGATTCTAAAATAATGTTTACCCAGATTTCTAGAGTTTAATAGATTCTTCATATGATAGATTCTATAAATACTTGTGAGAATTGCAGTATTTTGAAAGTTGTTTTTAATGACTAAATATGTAAGGAATCATTAAACCAATAACACTAGAATTTGATAGAATTGGAAAATCAATAAATACTCAACTTTTTGAATAACAAAGGATTTTAAATAGAATTACAAAATACATACACCAATAACAAGAGATTTTATTAGGAATCTAAGAATCTATAAACCAATAACAATGGAATCTTAAACTCTAAAAATCTTTAAAAATCATTCTCCCAATAACTCCCCCGTAATCTCAATAAATTAATATTTGATAAATTAAAATATTTTTCTATCCTAAATTAGTTTTTACTTTTTAGAATCAATTAATAGTATAACATCTATCATGCTCGGGTCAAGTTTTCTTTGGACCTTGTGCCAATGTTTTTTTTTGGGATTAATTATGGTTTTATTTGCATATTTTTGATAATTGGATCCCTTATATTCGTAAAAAATCAAATATTAAGAGTCCTAAAATTCTTATAATTATTTTTTTAAATAACAAGACCTAGTGCAAAAGTACCGTTGGGCATCGCCTCTAATTCGGATATGACGTCTATAAATTAATACTAAACTAGATTTTAACCCGCGGTACACCGCGGGACGACATTCTAAAATATCTTTTTTATTAATTTTGTTTGGTATATAAGAGTGTACTACTATATTTTGATTGTTATGATTTAACCCGTAGAATATTATATGAAATTTTATTTTTTATATAATCATAATTTGATCAAATTATTTAAATAAATATAATATTTAATATAATGAAATGACATTGACATAATATTTGTTTACATAGTATAATTTCATATTAAAAATATTTTGTGAGTTATATAATAGTAGCCAACCCGTAAAATTATCTATAATCATAATTATGTAAATTATAACCCGTTCCATCACATAACCCATGCTACACAATACATCCATTTTCTGTATCGTTTGAGTAATTTACATCCGTTTCTAAAAATTCAAATTGTAACATATGCAAAAAAAAATTATTATACATATGTTTATGTAATAATATAAATTTAAAAACATATAAGATCATATAAAGATGTTGGAGAAATATTTGATTTATTAGGGAGACATTAAAGAAATTTGTGAAATGTAATAAATATTGATTTCTAATTTTGCAATTTATTATGATTTAGTTATAAAATTTATCTAAAACTTTTTCTATATAATCAAATGGCAAGAGTTTAATTATAAAAATATTACAAAATAAAAGGGTATAGATGACTGAATTTGGTCTCGCTAATGTATTATTTAACAAAAGATAAGATAATATATATATATATATATATTTTTTTTGAAAACTCTACGGTAATATATAAATATAAAAAAACATTAAAAATATATTTCTCTATTTCCTTCTCTTGGAATTGAAAAAGCTCTCCCGCCAAAGTATTGAACCGGAAATCCCGGTTACTGACCCTCATTGCGACCGGTTAAAGAAAAAAGACCGTTCCTAGTCTGACCGACCACCATTCTTCTCACGCCGGCGATTTCACTTTGCCTTTTCAGGGAAAAATCGAAAACCCTAATTACCAAAGATTCACTCGCCTTGTCATCTTCTAAAGCAAATCCTCATCTGGGTCTCTCCAGATTTCGATAAAGCTCAAGAAATTTAGGATCTTTAAACTCAAATTTGAATCCCCTGAGGTTGGGTTTGCCAATTTCATTATGAGCTCAATCAATATCACTAACGTCACCGTCTTGGACAATCCAATGCCTTTTGTTAACCCATTCCAGTTCGAGATCTCTTACGAGTGCTTAAAGACGGTACCTTTTCACTTACCCTCTTCCCCTATACTTAGATTTAGATTCTATGTTGATTTGATTCGATTTCGGTGTTATATGCTTTGGTTGATGTGGAAACGATTGAAGAAAGTGATGAATCTGTGAATAATGCTACAAAATTTTCAGCTTTTTGGGGTTTTTAGAATATGATTTGATAGCTAATTTGGATTTGGCTTCTCTTTGGGTTCTAAGTTGGGTTTATATCTGTAAGTTTTGGTATTAGGAGGCTTATCTTGTGTGCTCTTGTGTTAAATTAGAAAACTTTGGGAAGCTTGTGAGGATGAATTGCATCTCTGGTTCTGTAGAGTATAGATTTCACACATTAGTGATTGCTTGTGATGATTGCATTCTTGTTAGCACGATGTTATGTTGCAGCGTCTGAGGTAGTGTTTCTTTGTTTTGGTATAGATTTAGAATGGAAGCTTATCTACGTAGGATCGGCTGAAGATGAAACCTATGATCAGGTTTTGGAAAGTGCTTGACTTCTCTTAAAGAAGGTACCTTTTCACTTACCCTCTTCCTCTATACTTCGATTTAGATTCTGTGTTGATTTGATTTGGTTTCGGTGTTATATGCTTTGGTTGATGTGGAAACGATTGAAGAAAGTGATGAATCTGTGACTGTTCAAACATATTATCATGTATCTCTTTGATTTTAAAGTTACACACAGTCTGATATTTTAGTTAATTTAAAATGTTTTTGGCAAATGATGTCTTAGCATTGGTCTCTTTTGACATTTTGATGATTTATTATAGTTTCATTGAGCCAATTCAGTGAACGTTTGGTGCATACCAGTTCACAAAGTAGACTCATGTTGATTACTTTTTGCTTGAATTTTTGATACTAGAAGGTTTCCTTCCTTATGCATCTTGTTTGTTTTGACTAGTGGTCTGTTAACATATACTGTGTGTATAATATGTTGTTCACCCTGCAAGAGTCCCTAATATTTGAGTTATAATCAGGTTCTGAATATACCCAGAGAGTGCTCTGTACTCACATCATGCTATGATGCATTTCATGTAGAAGTTATGTACTCGTTTTCTTACAACATCAGATATTTTTGCACTCATACAAACGTGCCTTTTCGAGTAAAAAAAGCTTATAGTACAGTATAGGATATCAGCATATACAATATAAGACTAATCATCCACAAAGCTCAAATTCTAGTATCAATTTCTGATTTGAACTTTTCGCACATTGATCACATGACTCTTTTGTTTACTAGAGTGGCGGATCAGAATTTGCAGCGGGATTAGGAGTCTGGAGATTTCAAATCATCATAGCCACGAAAGTACTTAGAATTGGCTCAGTCCGAGGTTTTGCTTCATCATAACCACTAGGTCGAGTCAGTGGTTCCAGTTCATCAAAACCACTTGGTTCCAACAAGAGGTTTTGCTTCATCATTGCCACTAGATCATGCTATCCCGGCCACCAGGTCCAGTACTTTGGTAAGCATAATAGCTGAACTTGAACAATGAGTGTGTGTACAGTTATGATTCATTTAGATTGCATTTACATGAAAAATCACAAGCAGTTCAATGCAACCTATGTAGTCTAGCTTGCAGATAGATCTCATAATTAGTTATTTGGTTCAGAGCATAAAACTTTCATTTAGGCCACAAGTTAAATTATACATACAAAGGTTAAAACTACCCATTCAACAATTTTCTCACAAGCATCATATTCAAAAAACATGGTTTATGGCCTTATGGGTGAACTGTTCTTCAGATTTCTTCTTTTTCCTCTCAACTAAGTTTCTCTTCCAGAACAGCTTCCACCAAGACAATTTTCACTGCACAATCAAATAATGCTCTCTTAGTTTTTGTGTTTTTGAAAACCATTGTTATTAACATTTTCAAGTTTGAGTCCAACTATAGTATCTAAAAGACCAAAAGAAAGTTCAAGGAACCAGATTATAGTCGACATGTATTGATTAATGTGAACACCATTGTTGTTGTGCGCATAGAATTACCTGGATCATAGGGTCGAGCTCAAACTCTCCAATCTCAATAAAATGATCAGCTTTTAGATTGAAAAGGCTTTGCTGCAAATGCAAGATACAAACAAGAAACCAATCGCATCAATCTGTTTGTTCTCAAGTAAAACCTATCGAAGCATAAACTAAAATACCTGCTGAATCTGGTCTATATCTATTGGAACTTTCATATTCGACTCATTCACATTTTCAGGTGGGAGCATTTGCTGATGTGTTGTACCTTGTGGCTGCACACCCTTAAGCAGAAGAAAATTGCAGAATGTGAGAAATCTAACTGTGGCTGATTACATCAGATAAGATTGCAAATTGTGAGAAATCTAACCGGATGATTGGCAAAGCATTGTTCAACAGATAAAAGATTAACCAATTCATTATAAATAACTGAACTTCTTAAGGCCGCATGTATGTCACAACTGCGAATGGTCGTGCGAGAGCGCGATTGAGTTTGCCTCCATGCACGGAGGGTTACCTCTTGAATGAACATTTCAGAAGCTTTAACCAAAAGAACAGGACCCTTCCAGCTGACCATCTGAAAAAAATGATTTTATCTCACTCAAATAATATATGAATGGAAATTTTGAAAGCACCCAAGCATAATCAACAAAAAATGAAAGAATCATTGGAAGAAAACAATTGATGTGATTTGTTAAACCTTGACATTAGGATCAGATTTCATAACTCTTTTAACCGTAGCCAGAGGTAAATCAGGCTTTTTATGTAATCCTGATAATCACCAAAACAAGTGAGAGAGTTAGCTAAGGGTAAGCACAAGCTCTTGATAATACTCAAATGAATTACCTGAGGAATTCTGATGAGCCCAAAACATCTCTAGATCTTGATTAAGAAGATCTCTCTGCTCATCGAAAATGAAGTTACATGGATCATTATACTAAAAGGTTGATGACTCGAGAAAAAAAGATTTCAAGCAAAGACAGTGAAAAATGATTAGATTAGTTTACCTCTTGATGCGCAGGACAAAAAGGTCGTCGTTGATCACTTGATTGCGTAAGACTACGCGTTGAAGGCTCGCGATGTTCGTTCATCGAGCAAGTTTCTTGCATAGATGGATTTGGAATGAGTGATGATGTTACAATGACTGGTTTCACCATGGTATACTCCAAAACAAATAATTAAGATCATAAACAATGAAGATGGTGAAGAGAGATTTAGTAAAAAGCACCTATATATATGAAGGTAAAGTCATAACAAACCATAATTTCACTTAAGAGAATACCAATATAACTAGATTCACTACCTATTTGGAAGTTGCAAAGAGGGAAAACAATTAATTACAAAAATGTATACCTATTATAGCTTGTGAGGCTTGAATAAGATAACCAGTCGCATACATTTTCCGTGAAAGTCACGCGCCATGACTATTGGTTATCATTTATTTCCTATGTGGCGCATGACTTTCATTGAATACGCCCATGACTAGTTATTCCTTATTCAAGCCACACAAGCTGAAAGAAGTATACATTGATTAATATTGCAACTAATGTTTTTCTCTCATTAAGCTCTAAATATAAGTAGTGAATCTAGTTATATTCGTGTACTCAGCTCTTAAATGATAACTAGTGTTTGCTATGCATCTAGCTCGATATATATATATAATAGGTGCTTTTCCAATAAGCTCACGTCAATGTTTATGATTTTGATTATTTGTTTTAGAGTGTAACATGATGAAACCAATCATTGCAACATCATTAGTCATTCCAAATCCATTTGTGCAAGAATCTTACTTGATGATCGAACATGGCGAGCCTTCTACGCGTAGTCTTACGCAAACAGTTGATCAACGAAGGCCTTTTTGTCCTGCGAATCGAGAGGTAAACTCATCTTGTCATTTTTCACTGTCTTTACTTGAAATCTTTCTTTTTCTTCTGTCTTCAACCTTTTGGTAGTCTTAGGCAATAAGTCGATCAACGAAGGCCTTTTTGTTTGTGCAAGAATCTTGCGTGATGATTGAACAAGGCGAGCCTTCTAGAGAACAACTATAAATGTTTCCGAGAGAAAGAAACCTTGTAAAAGACTGACATACGCATAAGCAATCAAAGTAACATCAATCAAGAATATATAGTTGATACCTTGCAAAAGAGGGATTCTGAGAGCATATATAAGAGAACTAACATTAAGTTCTCCAACCCTAAAAACTTTGAACAATCCATTCCCCAATAGATGTTTCCTTTTAAACACCTAAATATCAAAAACCTTTTTAGAACAAAATAACTAATCTCCAAACCAACACTACCGAAATGATGTTGTGTAATACCTGATAAAGCCATATGATCCAACCTTTGTCTATCCTTCATCATTTAGATTTTCACTACCACTACATCCGTCCATGTGAAGCTGTTCATCATCTAAATTCTTCTCCTGTAAACATGCCACAATGTTTGAAATATGAGTAATAATTTCTGTTATCTCCAAATTTCTTCTAATATTTTAACATCTTCTTGTTAAATATAAAGCATACATTTTAGAAACGGTCATAAGGACAATAATGAAAATATTAAACTTTTCACATCTTTATTAAAACAGCAAAATTATCATTTAATTATGATAGAATTTTTATAGGAAGTTAATTAACCATCTCCTCGAATCCATTCTCATGCTTCGACCATTCGACATTAACGTAGTATCTAACATTTACGTTTGCAAAAAGACAAAGATGGTTTATCATGACATCTATGTGAACATACATATTAATATTTTTTAATATTAAAACTTTCATAAAACGAAAAACAAAAATTATATAAAGAACACATTAAGGTACTCATATCCTTATCAATTTGTTAAACTAAATACATAGAATACTCTAGCAATTGACATCATTGATATAAATGAATTGAGAAAGAGCATTGAATAACATATATAGTTTGAAATAAATTTTGAAGAAATCACTTTTAAGCATGTAAAAAAACTAGAATGAGACTTTCATACAAACAAAACTAAGAGCACATAAAGGACACATCCATATACTAATATCTTCTTCTAGCTGTTCTAGCTGTTCTATGTGATCAATCATTGGAAGAAAAAAAACATTTTTACCCATGTTAAAATTTCTTGATGGCTAAAAACAAGAAAAAAAAACTTATAGTTACTGGAACTTGATGAGAAAATAGATGAAAACCTTAGAGAAGATATATCTTCTTCTTCTTTTTTTTTTTAAATCAACCAAGAAAATATATCAAAGTCACAAAATCATGTTGAGAGATAGATTTGTTTTGAACATGAGGACATTGGTCTTTGTTTATTTATACATGAGTATTAGTCTCTCTTTCATTAGTCAAAACAAGATAAGAGAGACATTTAATAAAAAGAGAATCTCTGACTTTTTAAGATTTAATTTTTATCACACTGAAATTAGTCAAGATAAGAAAATAAGTTTATTAGTTTAGGCCTTTAATGGAAACTAAATCTTTTTGTTAAAAAAGTTTTTACTACTTATCTTTATATTTTAAAGTGGTTTTAAAGTATGTAATCATATTGAACATATTAGTCTTTCTCTCATTAGTCAAAAGATGATAAGAAATTTATTAGTTGGGAAACTAAAGGAAAGTTATCTTTACACTTTGAGGATAGTTTTGAAGTGATAAGAAATAAGATAAAAAATTAAGTAAGTTGAAAAAAATTGAAAAATAAATTAGATAAGAAATCCAAAAAAAATAATAATAATAATTAGGCTTTTAAAAAGGAGAGAGGATTTTTTTTTGCTTGTAAGATTTATACTAAGTATGTGTGTATTTTATGAAGTGTTATGTTATCTATTTATATTATTCGATTTGGTTATAATATATTTTCACACTTTTTTAATAAATATAAACATGCTATATTATTTTTCCTCATTTAATATCAGAAAAAAATATTAATAATATAAAAAAACCTATCAAACAAATAAAAGTTTTTATTTTATCAACAAAAAGTTTTTATTTTATCCAAAATTCTAGCATAATATTATCATCATACTTGGATTCAGAAAGCGGAGTATTTTGTAGCATACTATTTAAAGAATTATTAAAAAGTTCTTAATGGTTTTTGTGAAGAAATAATTAGCAATGAGTCATTAGCTGGTCAAATAAAGAATTATCTCCAAAATTTAATAAAATTGATGTATATTCTTTGTATAATCTTGGAAAAGAAAAAGACAAATAAAAAGACAAATATCCAAATATCATGTTACAAATAGCCAAATATCATGTTATTCATTTTCTCTTAAGCAAAATAAAATAGTTCACATGTTTCTTACACACTTTAAAATCAATCGGGTCATTGGCGAGTTTCTTAGCTAAACGATCAAATAGCTCATCGATCACACCTTCTCCAAAATGTTCTATTATGATCGTAGACAGAATGGCTCTAAACATGGAAATCATGAACTCGTTGGATAATGCAATATCCTCCAATGGATGACTTACAATCTCCATCATCTCCATGGTAAAGCTCTTATGTTGCTCAATCTCTCTTTTTAGTTCACTAAACTGCGGAAAATACACGGGAATGCTGAATAGCTCGATCGCCTCCTCGCTCGTTACTCCCTACGAGGGAAACAAAACTACTTCATTAGCAATCTTGCATGAATCATAAGGTTATCTATGTTGCTTAACAAATACAATAACATAACATCTAGGTTTTAAAAACCATTATAATATTTTGTATTAGAAGATATCTTAAAGGTTTTAGAAATTCAAATTTCTTACCGGTTTCGCCATATCCATAAGGCAGTCACCGATCCTATCTACCACCACACCTTGCCATGTCTCAAAGTGGAGGACACCATCAGGGAAACATTGTCCTAAAACAATCATCAAACCTTGTGGAACAATTTCGTTGGCTCTAGCTTCAAGAAAACTCTTCATGTCTTTTGTGAACTGGACCTTGTAAGCTTTTGTCACATCTTCTAGTAAATTATTACAATGAATGTAATATTTGTTCCAAGCCAGAGAATTTTTGTCACATACGTTTTCAGGAATTTCTGAAAGCCAATGAGTCGTGTAAGAAGTGTGGCCGATGTGGATGCTGTTTCTTGGTAACACTCGACCATAGAAAGAACCTGGAACTCCGACCGAGAAATATTCCCCTTTAGAGGAAGGAGGTTGGGTTCTAAAGAGTGTGTTGAAGTCATTGTTAGGCTGATCATTGAAAAATACTTGGAACTCAAGAGGGACAAGACTATTTTCGCGGTTTTCTTTCACCGCCTCAATGATGTTTTGAACAACATGAAATGTGTTAGGTCCAGTAGAACAGCCAAAATCCGCAATTCTTATAGTACTAAGATTGCAATTTAAACTCAAGAGATCAAAATTTTCTAAGATGCATCGCCTTGTCTTTTCTTCGATCCCATCTATGCCTGATTTCTGTATCACAAATTTACTGTTAAGTAATTAATAGGGATATGTCTCATGAAAACCGCAAGATAAAGAGTTCGAAAGAAAATTAAACCATAATAATCCCAAATTTCCAATCATTATTCACAGCAAATATATAAAAGATTCATGTGACATACTTGGTATGAAGAATTGTGGATGTAACTGTGTTGATCGTCACCACTGCTCATCGGATACGAGTGAGAAGATGTTGGCATTGCTCTGTGTTTGTTAATATTTACGAGCTTAAAATTTTCTAAAGTTGGCTATCCAAGTTTGAATATACCGTATGACTAAAGAGATGAATGCAAGTTTAATATATATACAAGTTTGGAACATGTCTACATAAGAAAAGTATTAGGTAGGAAGAAATAAATATATGACTAAAAAATAAGTATTAGGTAGCATAAGAGAAAGTATTAGGTAGGAAGAAATAAATATGTGACTAAAACATAAGTAATGATGCATTGATAAGAATTTTTGGTAACCTTTGACAAAAGATTGATATATCTGAATTTAATAGAAAGGCAATAGCTGACTATAAACTTAGTTGACTAGCAAACCAACTAAAAGTAATTTAGTACAATAAACTTCTGATGGATTAGTTAAGACAATAAAAAAAAAACATATTCATTTTAATTAATTTTACAAAATTAATTGTCAAATAAAGTATATAAACTATAAGATTACATAATAGATATTATTTTACAATAACTATAAGAGTTTTTTTTATTTATAAAACAACTAGTAACAATTTAAATAGTTAACATTAGATATTTCTTGTTGTCTCTTTAGTTATTTCAAAACTATTATTCAAATTAACTGGAAAAAGTAGGGTAGGTAGTGAAAACCATATTCCAAAAACTCTGAACCAAACCAAACTAAACAGAAAATTTTAAAAGTGGAATCAAACATATTGTTCTTAAAGTTATTCGGCTAAATTATATGAAGTTCCTAAGTTTCAAAATTATTTAAACTTTCTCTATCCAAAATTTGTTTATATTATCTGAAATCACTCGTCATTGTCTGAATACAAACATTAATTAGATTTTGTTATCAACCAAAGAATAGTAAAAGTTTGTACTCTTGGTCCAGCAAGAATGTATATATGTTACATGGAGAAGACTAAGAAATACTAGTCAAAAGTCAAGATTTTAATTAATAATTTTTTTTGTATATTTCAATTACAAGTTTCTTGAGTAATTTTTATTTTCTCTATAGAGGCTTGTAAACATTTGGAAGACACAAGTTTTTTTTTTTTTTGGACAACAGAACTAAGATTGGCTCAAAAAAGCCACATTAAAAGATTGGAAGACAAAATTTTGATGAAGAAAAATATGAGATTGTTCGTCTAGTTTTTTCACATTAATAATTAGCACTATTTTCTAAATATTATTCTCCAAACTAATAAAAAAAATGTTGTTTGGAGGAAAAAATGTTGCACTCAATAGGAAACTTCCGGTTAAAAGCTGGTGACAGAAGAAAATGCAAATTGTATTCAAAAATTGCTTTAGATTTTAATATGGGCAGTGATAAATAAATAAAAATAAATAACTTGTGGACGAGGAAAAAAATTAGTAGAGTACAAGCATATAGATAAGGCAAATTTTGTTATATATATAAAATCTATTACCTTAAAAACTTTCTCATGTAGTTTACTAATTTTGAACAAGCACTATACATAGTTCTCGATCTTTAAAATAATTTACTAGTATAGAGCATATTAAATACTAGTCCAAATCAAGATTAATAATCTGGTTTAGGATACAAAACCCTAGTCGCTATCATTTGGAAGGACTTGTGGAACATATTGTTACAAATGAACTTGTGGAAGTGGTCGAAGACTATAAAGATCTGTCTACCCATACAATGATACAAACATGTAACAATTTCATTCCAAATCGTCGTACCAAAAAGATTAATATACAAGAATCATAACGATTTCAAACAAAAATGTATTCTTTGATTGAGTATTTACGCGAAAAAGATCTACTATGATCCATCCTCCCATACAAATTCTTCCGTAAATGGATTTAGAATTACTGTTGATTGTTGCAATGATCGGTCTCACCATTTTATACTTCTAGGACATATAATTAAAATCAGTAACGGTGAAGATGATGAACAGAGCTTTTGTATCAAAATACAACTCTTTACTTATATATATAGACGTGATTTCACAACTATCTCTTTGTCCTCTAGATCATTTCTGATTTTCTATTATCTGTTATGATGTATAATATGGTGAAATCGATGGTTGCAACTTCAACCGAAATTCCATATCCATTTACGGAAAAATCAACCCAAACTATTTTGTGGCGGACTTTTCATATCCAACCTATGATACCATGCAATTACCAGCCTGAACTTAATAAAAATTAGGATTTGTGGATAGTCGAGAAACGAGAGAGAAAGGGTCAACTATCGACAAACGAGAGAAAGTGGTGTCGAGATTGATGGGCTATGTGTGTCTTAAGAAAATCGAATATTTGGCAAAAGGACATTGTATTGAGCATCCCAAATGTCTCACCATAGCCATTGTGTCGTCTGACTCATCACCGTTAAACGGTTAATTAACACCGTTTCAGAAGAATAATGCCGGCGTCTTAGGAGGAGCGAAATGAATACGTTGATTTCGTTCTCACCATAGGAGGTAAACACAGAGACCGATCAACATTAGTATAAGAGAAACATTCTTGTTCCTCGAAGAAGTTTGTAACCGATTAAGACATCTCATAAACTGGTTAGGAGGATGAAAGTTGGCTCTAGAGGTGAAGTATCTCTAAACCGCTGAACTAAATTCCACTCAAAAATCAAATGGTCTCTTGATACATTATGCATAATGCATATGATACAGTTGGCAAGAACATTATGACCCCAAGTCCTCAATATCTCGATTGTGTGTAGTGTATTCTAAGTAGTTACCAAAAATAAAGGCATGCTTGGGAATGCCACCCGCGAACCACACCGATTCAGGACAATGGTTGTTGTGGCATGAAAGGGTGCATGATGAATCGGCTTCCAAAAATATGAGTCGTCATGCTGGTTTTTAATTAAGTCCTCAGCAGTTGGTAATGTGCTCCTAAGCAAGCTTTTTATAAGATTCTTGCTTCTAATATATACATATTACATATATATATAATTCATGTTTGACTAGGTTAAAATTCACATTTTCAAGTTTTCAAAATTTAGCATCTTTTTAAATTCCTTTAAAATCTTAACTTTAGATTTGGATGAGTTTTTCTGTTCAGGTTCAGTTTTAGAAATAAAATTTGTTCAAAAAATTGGCTTCCGCGGTTAAGCGCTTAAGATCATAATTATTGATGATCTTTTAACAAATCTGGTTTAATAGTTGCTTAAATTATTATAAAATTTTATTTGACCAGAAATAAAATAAAAAAAGAATGGAACCAATAAATAAAAGTCTGTCTACCTTAATAAATGGTGGAGAGAGAGAGTGAGCAAATATATTTTAAAATATAATTGGTTGACACATTAATAATTATTTTCTTTTTGATGGATCCAATTTCCTTGGTATATAATACTTGACTTTTATGTAAGACTTAGAGAAAAATTTATAAACAGTAAGTAAAATGACACCTCACACATATACATAAAACTGTCGGCATATTGAAGTGTTGGGTAGCCGACCTACTTTATCAACTTTCTATAACATAAAAACCTACTTTCTACTATCCCTATACTTCTACCACTTGAATTTACATAACACTCCTCTAACTTCTCACCTTCAGTTACTTCTCTTCTCTTCACTTTCTTTTTCGATTTTTTGAGTTTATTAACTGCTTTCTTTTTAAAAAGTAAAACTTAATAACTATTCACTCCAATCCCTAATTTTTCAACTTCCCCAATCCCCAATTTACCAACCTCTATCATTTTTCACCCTCTGAAATTCTCCCGCTCCCCTTACGGCACCTCTCTGGTTGTCTAAAGGGATCCCTCGCATTTCGCACCCCTTTTATATCCAAGTTTCAGTCTACTCCCCTCGTTCGAGTTCAGTAGTTCCCAGACGCCGCCACCGCTGCGTCCGTGTCTTTCTCGCCCGCCGTCGCCGCCGTGTTTTCTCGTCCCTCGCCGCCGCCGGTGACCACTTGTTGCTCCTGTTCCGCTATTCCCCGCGAAGATGCCATCCAACCGTCGCATAACTAGATTCTTCAAACCTAGTACCGAGGCTCCATCTTCTTCTAACCAGCCCCCTCACTGTTCTTCCTCTGTCGATGATTCTGCTGACTGGGATAAGTTTCTCCCCCCTCGTATTAAGTCTTAAGTTGTCTGAATTGCTTATAGCTGAGAAGAATAAAACACGTAGTCGTGTTCAATAAACACAAGTCGAAATATGGGTTAATAACCACATGGTCAAAATTTAGTGGATATGTTTGGATGAAAATTACAGAAGCACAGAAGCATGGAGAAAATCAATTCCACATAGTCAGCGTTTAGTGGATAGGCTTGGATGGACATTGCAGAAGCATGGAGTAAACCGATTTCCATATCCAATATCTAATCTTAGATTTTTCTTGGATATTATATTTTAGTACATCCACATAAAAATGTTTATTTACATAAATCCACTTTGCATCTTCCAATGTTTTTTCATTAGCTTAATTTGCATATTCCAATGTTTTATTATTTCACCTAGACACCTTGACCAACAATATCCATATGGTTACTATAACGTGGATATTATGGGATGTTCATTAAAATGTTTACAGGTTAGGATGTAATGTATGATTTATGGTTTTCTTTTTACAGCTTAATTTAATTGGACAAGGTTTAAGTTTTTAGATTTATGTTTTATGTTTAGAGTTTAGTGTTTAAGGTTAGAGTTTTGGGTTTTGGTTTAGGGTTTAGATTTTAGGGTATATGATTTAGGGTTTAGGATATAGGATTTAGGGACTAGACTTTAAAGTTTAACGTATAAAGTTTAAGGTTTATGACTTATTTATCTAAACAAATTTTTTTTGATTTAATAGGTTTTGATATGTTTTTATATGATTAAACCTAGTAAATATCTATAAAGTATAGTCCAATTGACCATCCATGTATCAATGAACAAATGTTCAACTACATATGGATAGTGTATAATATAAAAATTTATCTAAACTATAGCAATATGCGTCTTAAAATGTAAAGAAAATATAATCATAACTTAATATAAAAAAATAAAGAGATAATTTTTGTTAACAAATACATAAAATGACACTCTAAGATGAGAACAACAAAAAAAAGATAGAGTAAAAGAAGAAGAAAGAAACGGCAGAAGAAGAGAAATATTGTTTTCAATCTCAACCACACTTTTCAATACAATTACTTGACATCCAACGGTTATAAATTATTGAACCAAATCCTTCTTCTTTCAAACACAAGCAAGGGGCATTTTTGTCAACCTAAATGACACCTACCCCAAAACTAAGTGGAAAAGTACACCAAACCTTCTAAGTGGGTTTTTCAGCAAACAATCTTTAGCAAATTATGTTATTCTGTCAATCACTCTATTTTTATTATGATTTAGGTCTTGAATTGAAGGAAATATTAAAAGCAGATAATATACACCATAGGGAACTGCCATTTTTCCTCCATTCACACAAAACAAATATAATGGCAGTTCAAAAAAGAAAATATTATTAAAAAATAATTGTCCTGCTAGCAGATCAAAAATAGGAAGGATATTTGTACTGCACTATGAACAGTAAAAAAGCTCGAGATTTGAAGTGTTTTTAAATGAACTGCTTTTTTAACAAAAAATTAATAAAATTTGATCTGCATTTAATACGCCATATCTGCTTAATCTGCTTTTGTTCTGCTGGGTATGTTTGAACTGCTTGATCTGCTCTGCCAGATTTGCTATCTCCATTCAAAGCCTTAATATTTTTTATTTCACAAAAAGTGCTACATTTAGAATTTATTAAATTTTATTTTCTAGTATAGAGTATTATTTTGTATTTTTTATGCATACTTTCGAAAAAAGTTTTGTTTAATCCTTATTATTTTAACTTATTAATAAAAAATATTTAATGTATTTATAAAAATGTCAAAATTTAACAGTTTTTTTAATCTGCATGAAATATGTTGGAATAACACTTTTTTATAAAATACAGAAAAAATTACTTGTACCGATTGCAAAGAAAATATAGAATTATAAGAACTTATTTTATAAAGTTTGATAAAATATAAGATCATTGCCAAATTATGACATATTTGTTTATCCAAAGCTAAAACTTGATAGTACACTACACCTAATTTGTTTCACTTTTTTTTTTTTTATAGATCATAAGTATGTATATGATATAACAAGTACCTTATTAGTGGTCGGCAGATTCCTAGATCTGTACAAACAGCCTCACTGTCTTTGTATATTTAGTGATAGAGCTTTAACATGGAAGAATAATAAAGTGGAACTACATCTAGATCCTACTTGGGCTTGCTATTTTCATATATGTATCCTCGTATTGGGTTTGTTATATGTTGATATTAAATTTAACATTGTATTTTTTTTTTTTTCAACCACACATTAATTAAAATATTACTTCATGATAGTCCAACCAAGAGGGAAATCGTTTACAAAAAAATTTCTGAATCAAATGATCTGGAAAAACAAGCAAGACAGTCTACTTTTGAATTATAAGAACGAGAAATCTTATTTTACACTGTATTTGTTACTAACTTTTACACATTTGGTAAATCAGTTGATTTTTTGGCGGATTTCATTTAAATGAAAATTTGTTGTAAACTTATAATTATCTTACTTCTTTGAGAGAATAGTCAAAATCAACTGAAACAATTTGTTGGATGCTTTTTTATATACTCAGATCTCAATGAACGAATGATTGTTTCTTACATGAACTGATAGTATATTCAAACTTGAAACCATTATGCTATATATATATGTAAGTGTTGGTTTCAGTCTAATATTTATAATTTTATGTTGTAAATTTGAATATTTTATCAATTCGGATATGAAACGACAATTCTATTGAAAGTCGGGGATAAAAATACATTCGCAAATTATTCGAGTTAATTTTGGTTGTTTTCCCCTACTTCTTCTAATAAAGATACAAATAGAAAGTCAGTTTCAATTTTTACAGATAAAACAAAATACATTTATTTCGAATAGGACAAGTTATTACAGATTTTAAGATTCCAATGCACATTGAACATGTGTCTATTTAAGAGGCTCTGATTGGTGCTACACTGCTACTACAATTATTATAAGTTTATAACAGTCAGAGACCTTTCCACCAAAAAGTCTAATACCATTTTAAGAAAATGACTAATTCCAAAAGATTCTCATCACTGATCGATCCAAGAAATGGTTTCTGCAATGCAGACTCAACATTTTACAGTAAACGCAAACCATTGGCACTTCCTTCAAACGACTCTCTCAATGTCACAACATTCATCTCATCCCAAACGCACCATGGCACAACCGCCTTCATAGACGCCTCCACGGACCATTGCATTAGCTTCTCCGATTTATGGAGAGCCGTGGATCGTGTCGCGGACTCTCTCCAACATGACGTGGGAATACGTAAAGGCGACGTTGTCCTTGTCCTGTCTCCCAACTCCATTACCATCCCCATCGTATGTCTATCAGTCATGTCTCTAGGTGCTGTCGTCACAACCGCGAACCCTCTCAATACTTCTGGTGAGATCTCTAGACAGATCGCGGATAGTAATCCAAAACTCGCCTTCACTACCCCCGAACTGGCTCCTAAACTCGCCAGTTCGGGTATATCCATCATCCTGGAGTGCGTAGAATATTCCCTACGCGCTCCAGGAGGTCTCAGAGTGGTTGGAATATTAAATGAGATGATCAAGAAAGAGCCAAGAGGACAACGAGTGAGAAACCAAGTTAACAAAGACGATACGGCCATGTTGCTTTACTCCTCAGGGACGACAGGACTAAGCAAAGGTGTGATTTCGTCTCACGGAAACTTAATAGCACATGTGGCGAGATACATCGCGGAGCCATTTGAACAGCCACAACAGACGTTCCTTTGCACCGTTCCATTGTTCCACACCTTTGGCTTACTCAACTTCGTTATGGCAACTTTAACGTTAGGTACGACAGTCATCATCCTACCTCGGTTCGAGCTAGGCCAAATGATGGCGGCAGTTGAGAAATACAGAGCCAAGACTCTGATTCTCGTGCCGCCAGTTTTGGTTGCAATGATAAACAAAGCGGATCAAATAAAAGCTAAGTACGACGTAAGCTTCTTGAGAACGGTACGGTGCGGTGGAGCACCGTTGAGTAAGGAGGTTACTAAAGTGTTTATGGAGAAATATCCAACGGTTGATGTTTATCAAGGATACGCATTGACGGAATCTAACGGTGTAGGAGCTTCTATAGATTCGGTGGAGGAGAGTAAGAGATATGGTGCGGTAGGGTTGTTGTCGTGTGGTGCAGAAGCAAGGATCGTGGAACCAAAGACAGGTCAGTTCAAGGGTGTGAACCAAACAGGAGAGCTTTGGCTTAAAGGGCCGTCTATTGCCAAAGGTACAATAATTTATGAAGTTCATTTCTGAACATATATCTAGTACTAAAACTTTTCACATGTATTTTATAAAAAAATATCTTGCTATTTTATCATATTATATTTTAATTTTATTTAAAAAATCGCGATAAAATACATCGCATATTTACGAAAATGCTACCAAAAATCACTCTAATTTATCGCCTTAAACGCCATAAAATACATCGCCTTCTATTGCCAAAGGTACAATACTTTTCACATGTATTTTTTTAAAAAAATTCTTGTTATTTTTTTCACATGTATTTTTAAAAAAATATCTTGTTATTTTATCATATTATACTTTAATTTTATGTAATATCAATATATCAAAATTTATTTTAAAAAACACATACAATAAAATACATCAAGTATTTACGAAATACTACCAAAAAGTCACTCTAATTTATGTTTATTTTTGTTTAAAGGTTATTTTAGAAATGAAGAAGAACTTATTACTTCAGAAGGATGGCTTAAAACAGGAGATCTTTGCTATATAGATGATGATGGATATATTTTTATCGTTGATCGATTGAAAGAGCTAATCAAATACAAGGGTTACCAGGTTAAAATTTAAAATCAAATTTTCATTTTGTCACTCTGATAAATTCATTTGATATAATATGTCTCAAAAACAAAATATAATGATGTTTTGGTTTGTATAATAGGTAGCTCCAGCTGAACTAGAAGCTCTCTTACTGAATCACCCAGATATTCTTGATGCAGCTGTTATCCCGTAAAGTCTTATATTACTTCTTTTTTAGACTTCAAGATTTTTTCATTTTATAAAACATATATAAAACTAATGCATTAGTGAAAAACAATGCACAATAGTGAAAAGAGAAATAGAAAAATTAAATGTTTTTTTTATATGTATGAAAAAGACAACTAATTTGAAACGGAAAAAAAATTTAAAGTTTTTCTTATGTTTGATTTTTAATTTTTGCATCACAAAAGGTTTCCGGATAAAGAAGCAGGACAATATCCGATGGCTTACATTGCGCGAAGACCTGAGAGCAATCTCTGTGAGAGAAGAGTCATTGAATATATTTCTAAACAGGTGTGTTTATGATCATCATAACCTAAACTCAATTCAATTATATCATACTTATGTAAGTTAGGTGATTAAATTTATCTAATATGGTAAACAGGTCGCACCATATAAGAAGATAAGAAAGGTCGCATTTATAAACTCAATACCAAAGACTCCATCGGGCAAAACTCTTCGCAAGGATCTAATTAAATATGCAGTTTCTAGACTATAAAAGATGAAGTTGTAACTTTATAGTTCGTTTTATAAATTACTAGTCGGTTTCCCGCGCGTTATGAGTAATTGATTCGTATTTTATTTTCTACTTACTCTTTTCACTATATCATATTTTACTTTTCTAAAACTTAGATTATGTTAGTATAGAAAAACTATTGAGTTTTAGCTTCATTAGTTGTTAAGAAATTAAGTGGGTATAGTTTAAGTCGAAGTGTGGGTGTAAACGGAAATACGGTGGAGAATCACTGAAAAACGTGTGCTATTAGGTTTTTACCAAATATAGATTTAGATGTTAATATTGTGGGCTCTTTTAATATGTTGGCCTGAAATTTGAAAATGATTTGTGAGTTTTGGGCGGATTGTTGTATTTTTTATTGTTTACATTATCTCTTTATATATTGTCATAATTTTTTTTTATGTTTTTCTTTTTTGGATTTGTCGTAATTTATATCTCGTAATGATCATTTTTATACTATTATATATTTGTTTCTGATTTTATGTTTTATATATTTTTTTGTTTTTCATATGGAACAATTTTTAAATTTAACATATTAGTATAATTTACTTTATATTTAGTTTATTTCATTAATAGTGTTTTAATTTTAATTTTCAATTTTTATAAAATATAGTTAATTTTTTTATTAGTTTAACATATGTGTTTACTGGAAAAAATAATTAATTCATATTGGAAACCTATAAAAAATATTTTTTTGTATTTTTGCCTTTTTATACGTTTAAAAAAAATGATAATTCATGTTTCGGTCTGACCTATCTCATTTATGTTGGAAAATTTTGTGAGACAGAAATTAGATAGAATTATATTCTCAAAATTTCTTACTTTTTGTTCTATTCTCGTTAAATCCCATTACAATTTAGGTTTACATTGTGTAAATATAATCATATATATATATATATATATATATTTTAAACATTCACTTAAAACTATAATCTATTATAAATATATTTGTTAGTATAATCGACAATTAGTAATTTTTTTTAACTTTTGATCAATTAACTTTTTTTTTAGTTTTATAATGTATAATATAAAAAAAACCTTTTATATCAATTTTTGAAAAGCTTATTTACATAGGTTTAAATCTTAAAATTAAATGATAAAATGGTATAATTAATTTTAAAAATTAAATAATAAAATGAAGTGGATGATGATGTGGCTTAGGGAGAAGAGAGAAAAAGCTAACTTTATATATATAGATATGATCGTAATAATTGTATTTGTGTAGTCTCGAATGAATGTTTTGTACCGAAAAGAGATTACCATAAATTTGATTCAAATTTTAAATAAACTAAAATTTGATTTCTTGTTTTAACAGTTTTTTATCAGTCGTTGGTTTCATGACTGTTTCAGACTAGCAAACCTTAAAGAACATGGCCATAATATGGGTTTTAATCATGCACATTATATTTATGTTGTTCAGTGAAGCTCTTAGCAAGATTATTGGGAAACTAATAAAATCCACAAACCGAGTTGAGATCGACGAATAATACAAAGACAGAGATTAAATAAAGAAAATCTTATAGCTTTATTTTTACATTTATTTTAATGGTCAAAATCTTATTTCCATCTAAATTGTCCATTCTTTCCACGAGTACCACAAAATCAAGAATAAAATACCAAAGTATCATCGTTAAAATGATGCAATTATAAACAACAAATTAGAAAAAGAAAAATCTAGGAGAAATGCCATGAATTAATGGCAAACTTTTCGAAAATGTCATGTTTGATTCCACATCTTCCCTATGCCATAAAGACAAAAATAGTGACAAGTGATGTAACATTTGAAGCTGTGGATGAGATCTAATGGGTGAGATCTAATGGACTATGAGATCGACCAAAGTTGTCATAAAATCATAGAATTTGGGAAAGCTGTCCACATGAGTTCAAAATTGTCTACAAAAATGAAGATTTTAAGTTGTCTTATGAAAGAAATATTAGATATAGAAGATGAAGGCTGCTGCCATAGAAGCCAAAGCAATCTTCAAAATTTCAATTACTGGCTAAAAAAACTCGTATCTCGCAAAACACAACCATGGAAATGGTTTCCACTGAATATTAAAATTGTTTATACGTTCAACATAATAAATTAAGCTAGCAGAAATAAATAGGAAAAAACCATGAAATTGTTGTCTACTGAATATTTGAATTTTATATAAATAATTAAAGTTGTCGGTGGACAACTTCACAAATGGTATACCATAAAAAAAAATTATTTGGTCATTTTCGGTTATAAATTTTAGTTTTAAACCGACTCAAGATACATATTTACGAAATTAACATTAATGATTTGAGATTAATATTGTTTAAAACATTTGGTTTTTAGGAATCATTGCCAAAAATGATTTTAACACAAATGTACTTCAAAATATATAGATACACAATACAGTAGATAATTGAAATGATCCATAACAACTTAGTGATGGTCGTTCACAACCAAAAAGAAAAAATAATAATAAAAGAAAGGAGGAGAAAGAGCAATTTAGCGATGGTCATTTTCATCCATGTTTTATTTTCTAATTTCAAAAAAAAAAAAAAAACTTTCCAATATCATTTTTGTTTTTTTCGTCAGAAACAAAGTGTGCCAAGTCTCAATATGTGGCCTCTCCGTAACAGTAGCTCAATGTAAATATTTTGGCACGTAAATCTTTAAAGCGGTTTTAATGAATGTTTCTAAACCTTAGTTTAAGAAAGTCTAGATCAGTCGATATTTGAAGATAGTTACAATTTGGGTAAAGTGTGATTTGTTAGATTAGATATAAATCCAAATCTTTATTGTTGTATACTATAATCAGTAGTTATGTGGTTAATTTTCTGTTTTATTTCTAAAAACACGATGCACTAGTTGTACAAACGTTATTTTTCTTTGAATATAATTTGACATTAGATTCAAAAAAAAAATTCGGTAGTTATGATATGCTTGTACACTATATAAACACATATTAATATGACTAACTCCTCAAGGAGATTATTCATTATTCGTTATCTTACATGATTGATATGATTTATCCTAGACTTCCTAGTCATCGTTCATATCATTGGTCAATAGGTTCACTAGCATATCAGACCATAAACAAGAACAAAATGTCGCATGAACATCAATACTCCGCTCTTCAACTCCCGGAAACATCACAAGCATACCACCAGTCCCATCAGCCGGTCCGGCTCGAGCCGCGATCGGTTTTCCCCAACCGAAGTCATTATTGTACACTTCAAACCGTGGAGAGCTTGCTATGATCAAAGAATGGTCAGCCAATATACTTCCATTTGCTGTTTTTGGTCTCTTCACATTTGTAACCCAATTCTTTGCAAAAAATTTATAACTCTTATTTGTTTCTGACCTCACTGATTTACTTATTTGCAAAGCAGTCCAGCCTAGTCCATGACCCAATAGCTCTCCTACAGTGGTTGTAGCCGTTGCGAGAGAAGTTACATTCCCAAAACACTCTTTGCTGAGAGAAGGGTTTAGCCTTTGTCTCATATCTGCCGCTACTTTGCATTGCGTTTCTTCTTCTCGGTTGAGACCACTTTGTTTCATGATTGATAGCCATAGATATGCCACAACTGCTTGAAGTGATGAGATTTTTATATCTGTGGTGCCAATTTCGTTGTTAGCTTTCTCTTTGAGATATGAAATGTTCTTCCTTGAGAAGTGGAAAACTCTCTCTTTAGTTGAAACATCACAACGTGATAGCTTCTCCATCTCCAAAACCGGAATATGTACCGGGTAATCAATCGTGTCAAGGAACCAGTCTTTGAGAACAAGAGGCTGCAAATTTAAAACAGAACCGTTAAGACAAATCTTGGACCAAGTTTTGAAGAATTTCCAGAAGGAAGAACCATCAGCCACCATGTGATTGTAACCGAAACTGATAAAAACTCCATCTTTCATCTCGGTGACTTGCAACGCAAGCAAGGGATCGGAGACTAGGGCGTCACGGCTTTGCACATTGTTGGTAGGAAAAAATTGCCTTAAGAAGTAAGGAACAGAGCCATGAGACTGAATTATATCGTTGACGGAGACAGATTCGGCTTTTGCATGGACGAATTTGGCACCCGAACCATCACAGTCAATGTGAAACGACACTGTATTGTCTTCTTGATTGTTTGTTTTGACGAGACGACCAGCAAAAGGGAAATATATCTCTAAGGCAGTCGAAAGAGAGGACATTAACCGCGGAAGGATAAGGTTTCCAGGTTCGGGTTTGGGGAAGAGAAGACCTCTTTGAGGATAAAAAAGATAAAGAAGGTCAAGATCATGTGGAGTTAGATGGATCTTCTTGCGACCCGGTTTGTTTTTGTTTCCCGGTCGTACAGTGCTTGAAGAAATCACGATCACTTCTACCATTTTGAGCCTGTAGATTTAAAAGTTTGTAACATATAAATAACATATTATATCAACTAGACGCATATAGAAATTACTAGAGCCATACCTTTATGATGGATAGAAAGATATATGTAGACCATACTAGACAATTTCCGTATTTGTTTTTGAGAACATGCCAATAATGTGAAGACTTGTGATATGGTATGATATAATATTTATAACCAAAAAAAATGAAATAGGACATTAATGGGAAGGTGCATAATGTGAACTCTTGATGTTACATGACGGATCGGTGTGTCGTTTACTCTAGTGATTTAGGTAAATAATTCCAAACGCATCGTACAGTGGTGTTTTTTAAAAGGGTTTAGTGCAAATATGCAATTACGAAATCCTTTGTTGCTAACTCGGACTTTCTCAACAAGCTAAGACAATATGCCCAAGCTCCTCTCGGATAAGTCTCTAGGAAATGAAGGTTTTGTTCTTGATGAGATACATGTTTCATCAAATCACAGTTTACTCATTGTAGAAAGAACAAAACAGTAGAAGACATGGAGAATGGCCAGCTTCATCAGCTCATATGTGATATGTGTGGATAGAGTCCCATTGGTGTTACAAAGAGATCTAGTAACCCAAACAGTAAGAGGATAATATATAAAATTAAGGGATATTTTATATATATCCATTGAAGACGTGTTCATCAAAATGTTATTGTCAAATTTGGAATTTACTAAGCTTCCAAAAATTAGTTTAATCAAGCTTGGTTATTTTACTGTTCAATTGACATCTTTGTTCTTGATCGTGATTCAAATAAGTTCTTCAATTCGTGATTCTGATTAAAGAAACGACCATATACATTATAAAATTTTCGTCTCTAAGTCGTAAACTCATAATATCTGCATAACATCATAAACATTGTATTATTTTAATTCATTCTTTCAAATATTTAAATTTTTAGTATGGGAAAGTAGGCTTAATGGTATTAAGAATGCATGAGTAATGAGGTCATTAGTTCGATCCTTCTCTCTACCACTTATTTAGAATTAGCAAAAATATGGTAAGAATGATAAGAATGCACCAGCTTAGTAATGAGGTATCTTTTTTTTCAAGTCTGTATGCACAAATTCAATAACTCCACCATTATGCCTAGCATCATATTGTTATTAAATTGAAGCTACCATGATGTTCTTTCTTAAGTGACTTCTTTAATAATATGTTGATTAGTTTCAACTTGTGAAAGAATGGGTGTTACAAATTAATTTTTTCTTTTCAGCATTTTATTTTCAGCATATTATTTTGCTTAATGTTTTACTAGTTGTAAAAACGTTTTAATTTTTTCTTTGAATATATATTTAACATTACATTCAAAATATATATATGTTGATTACTCATATTCACTAGTTCCTAAATATCATCTCAATGCATCTCATTATGCCCAATATGTGCACATGATCCTTTTTTCTGTTCCCAATCAAGTCCATAACAAATAGGGACCAAATTTTATTTTTTCTCCAAAAAGTCATAAAAATAATGACATGTCTTTTTTTTACATAGAAATCATGATTCAGAGTTTTATCCGAGAAAATACGGTATGTCTACGAAAGGAAGCTTTCAATTTTATCTATGCACCGTACAAAGAACGCATTGCTACGACTGAATAAAACATTTCAACTTTCAACTTTCAACAAACATAATGTCTTTATGATTTAGCTGACCAAATGATTGAAATAATGTTCTCAAGTGGCAAACCATGAAATTTATTCCCCTAAATTATTGAAATCAAGCTACTCTTTATCTCGAAATTGTTATTCTGAACCGCCAGAGAAACGATCCCCTGGCGCTGAGTATGATCCTTGGAGTATCCTCTGCTCCAATCCTAGTTGGTTCCCTTTGTGGATGATCCATGTTTTCTTCTTGCTGATCTACCTTTAACTAATCACGTTACTTACGTATTTGACGCGATAGACGATCGATATGGTTAAGGTAGTTAAATATTATGTATTATTGCTTTCTATAGTTTTTAAAATTGTGTATTTGAAATAAATTTTTTCTTTAATAATAGTTCACAAAAATTATAAGATGATATTAAATAATTATCATCAATCGTATTTAAGTTTTAACAAAATATATCGAATAAACTCATGCATAGCGTGAGTTCAAAACCTAGTATATGAATTAAAATCCAAAAAACATGAATCAATAAACCATTTTAATGAAAATAATAAAATTAAGTTATATGTTATTTCGTCGGAAAAAAAGCTTTTTCATATCTAAACTCAAACCAAATATTTAATCCATACATCAAATATACCACATGCTAATTCATACCTCAACTAAATATTATTTCAAATTTACTATATATAGTTATGAATTTGTGTTAAATCATACATAAGCTACCATAATAACAAAAACTATGGAATTTTGATGACGTAAACTACACATGTGACATGGCATCCACGTCACAATATTGACAAAAAGAAAAATGATTTTTCCTTTAGTTTACAAGTTTCTTGGAACCATGTCGATGCCATGGGATCTCTACAGCATTGCGTCCATGTTAACATCACTCAGATTCGGATCTCTATGTCGAAATCATCAGAAACGAACTAGGATCAATCGAAACGCATCATGAGAATCCTAGGAAAGTCAAACAAGACCAACACGCTCTTTTAGAATTCAATAACCAAATTGTATTCAATGGCCTTAATTAGTTGTCGATAAATTTTTAAATAACTACCTAAGTCAACAGAAATAAAAAAAAAATATGTCTAGAGTAATTACACCGGTTTAAAAAAAAAACATTTATATATTTTTCTCATATTTAAACAATCAAAAATCAATTATTCGATCGATACAAAACAAAATCATGCATCGTGCCAGTCATTTTCTAGTATATATATATAATTACATGTGTAATGTTTACTTACATTAGGATGTGGACACTAGAAAATTTTCGTACTTCCTGAGAACATGCCAATAATGTGAAAATATATGTAATGATATAGTATTAAAAGTTTTGAAATAGGACATTTGGGTAGGTCTAAATTGTACTATATAGATCGTAGATACCCAATGGAGTACTAAAGATGTAGAACATGTGAAAAAAATATGAACCCATGATGTTATATATGACCAAGTGTCGAAAACACTTCTTATCAAAGAGTTTAGTGTAATTTCGAAACACTTCGGTGTGCTTTAACCTTACTTGACCATATGTTGTGATTTTCAGTACAATGCAAGCATTATTCCAAGGTCGTCGTCACTTAAATCTCATGCATCCTGCTTAGTCAATGTATCTATACCATATATGTCTTTGTTTATGCCTCTATTCGAAGCTACACTATAAGAAAACATGTCAATATCCTACGGAAATTCCTACAAAATAAATGGTAGGAAAATTTTCCTACGGAAAAACTTCGCATTTATCACAAAAATGGAAAGTGGTAGGAAAAAGGAAGAGTGTTTAACTACGAGGAAATGTGTCAGAAAGTGGTAGGAATATTTCCTACCAAATTCTTTTAAATAATAGTTTTGTAGGAAATTGTGAAGGAAACGAAAAGGAAAGTGGAAAGAAATAACGCAGAGAGAAATTGGTAGGAATTTTTCCTACGAAACGCCTTCGACGCAGAAGTGGAAGGAAATGTCGTAGGAAATTAGTAGATATATCGAGGGAAATCATTTCGTAGGAAATTTGAAGGAGACAGATTTGTAGGAAATTAGTAGGTTACTATTGTTGCAATATATATTGTTCAAAATATCATATCCTCAACCATTTCCTATTGTTAAAATATAAATATTTTCATCTTTTTTTCTTAAAACAATTTTTTTTTTAAATATATACATTTTTAAAAAAATATATATATTTTTCATCTTTTTAAATTTAAAAGAAAAATTGTATTATCCAAAGTTTTTCACTTACAATTCAACACATATATGGTTAAAGGATATGAACATTTTAGTTGCAATAAATAAGTTTTAAAAATTCTAAACAGAAAATAGATCTTTATAATTTGTTTATAAAGTACTAATTTGTATAATAATTGTTTTGGGCATATAATTATAATTGTACTTATACATTTATTTGTTTCAATTGTTTAAGACGAAAAAAAATATTTATATCATATTTGTTTTAAAATTTTAAATTTATATAAACTATCAAACAAAAAATAAAATTTATAATTACAGGAAAAAGTTTTAAAAATTAATAATGATAAAGATAATTTTATTTTAATTTAACACAAAAAAGAAGGCTTATAAGAAATTAAGAATCTGGGCTTCTAAGAATACTGTTGGGCCTCCAGATTTTATTTGATCCATTAAGACAAAAGCAAAACAAACCTAAAGAGTTTAAGTGTTTTATGTCTCCGCCGTCGACGAAACCGACAATCTCTTCAACCTTCTTCACTCCGCAACCTTCACTCAGCAACCTTTACCGGATAAGCAAGACCCAATTGTGGATAGTGAGTTTTTTCTCGAAGATCCGGTCACAATGCTCTCCGCCGACGAGCTCTTCTCCGACGGAAAGCTCGTACTTTTGAAGTTCTCTGGTGGCTCCAAGACGAGGACGACTACCATCGAACGGAGAGCATCACCGGAGGTTCTGAAATCTTGACGGAGACTTGAGATGGAAATATTTTCATTACAATATAGTTTCTATGTTTTGGAACCTTAGATATAAGACTTATATAGTCTGGTCCTTATAATGCATAAACTCGGATTCAGATTTGGCTTTTTAAGCAGAAAGATTTGAGGATTGAGGGACGTACTACTACTGTAAGTCATGTTTTGAAAAGTTTCTGGCTTTTGATAGTCTAAAGTAGAAAAGAAATTGAATACATTATCACTAATGTGATATTTTTCTTTAAGGTAGAATTTTAATGTGACATTTGAAATTTGTCGTAATGATGTTTCTAGTTCTTGCTCGAACTTTAGTTGGTACCACTGATTTAATTACACAGTGAAGCTTATATTGTGACTACATTGTTTAATTTTAGTAAGGGAGCAATTGATAGCAATTAGTTATATTATTTGGGTTGTTGGTGTGTATTATCTACATTTAAAACTGCATTTGTATTGTCATACTACTGTTTAGATGAATAACAGAGATGGTTTAAGATTTGTCAATGTCATGTCTTTAGTTTATCTTTTGTTTCTAATCAGGAGATGTTTAGTTGACTTGAATGCTCCATTGTTTAGTTATCTTAACTTTCCTATCCTGCAGGGTTTTAATGAGTACATGAATTTGGTGCTGGATGAAGCTGAGGAAGTAAGCATCAAGAAGAAGACCAGAAAACCACTTGGTGAGTTGTTTGTGACTCTCTGAGACTGTTCTTCTGTATATTTAGCATCGCATAGAAACCACTACACTCTATCACAAGTTATAACTTTCAATTCTCTGTTTTGGTAGAATAATGAATAGGTTATCGATTTAACTTTGGTTCATTTCTGTTCATAAAGTATTGTATTATAGATTATCTATTTTGATCAATGGACTTTTTTGGGTGTGAATAAAATAATGGAGGCATGATTAGCGAAAGTGCGTAGGTAATATAAATGAATTACGCCATTCAGCAAATATAATAGAAACAAAAGTGTTAAAAGATTGGTTAATTAACTTGAAACATAGAAAAAGTACATGAACTTTACGCTTTAAATATTTTATTGCTTGTTAACAAAAGTTTATTCTAATTTGTTGTTCACAGAGAGAAGATTGTAAAGATGCTTAAATCTGATCTCCTCAAATCCTGAAGATGACGACGATTAAACCCAAGAGTATTGATCTGGTTCTTTCAAAACTTGAACATTTTTTTTGACTTTTAGGTTGTTTGTATCATATTGATGTAGATGGTTACCAACATTTGGTTTGTATTACATTTATGTTTATATATATGTTTATGTTATTTTCATCGTTTTAAATATTTTTTTTGTCAATTTAAGAATTTATAATCTATTTAAAACTGAATTATGTAATTTATTGAATATTTAATATTTCCTACCAAAAACATTTGAAGGAATGCTGGAAGGTCATCTTTAAAAGGAAAGGTGAAGGAAAATTTTGTAGGAAAATAGAAGGAAACGGTTCGTAGGAAATTGGAATGAATAAAGTTTTCGTAGGAAAATAGAAGGAAACCGTTTGGTAGGAAATTAGAAGGAAAGCGTTTCCTACGCATTATTGGAAGGAAAACGGTCGGAAATACCCTTCGCTTTTCCTACGAAAATACCTTCAAAATTTGCTTCGGCGCGTTTTTGGTAGGAAAATTTCCTACCAATAGCTTACCATTTACGATTTCCTACGAGCGATTTCCTACCACTTTTTTCGAAGGAATACCGTAAGAAACGACTGTTTCCTACCAATTTTTCACGTAACTGGCCGTAGGAAATTGCTGTTTTTCTTGTAGTGCTAATTCTAAAAACTATATGACCTAAAAATGTTATATCATGTACTATTTTTTCATTTTAAGTATTGTGGTGTTAAATAGGGTTGTGGGCACTGAGATTACAATTATAGAAACAACATAGTTTAGAGATTAATATAATTAGGATATGTATATAATAAACTTGACAAAGAAAGACCATTCGTACACTTTTTATTGTGTATTCCTTTAATCGTCAAGTACTTGTCACCATGTGTTAATATAATAATTGCTCGATATGTGGTCCTTTGCGCAATGGTAGCTCCATATTTCTGACTTCTTATTGGTGCTTAACGTTCGGATATTCGGATTTATATCGCTATTTTCGGTTTTAGTTTCAGCTCTTAAGTTTGATTATATCAAAATTGATTTTTTTATAGAAGTTTGGTTTAATTTTTTTAATTTATGTTCGGTATTGGATATCGAGCAGAAAATCGATATAAAACCAAAATATTTTTAGGTATTCTTTATTTTGGTTTTAACCAAAATATTTAGGATAATTTGAGTTATTTTCTAATACTTTTGGGTGTTTTAGGGTATTTTTAGATAATTTTAGCTCGGTTATTCAAGAATATTTTGGTATTTGGATGTTTTTGGTTTTTTCAGTTTGGTTTTTTCAGATAATCTTAGTTTTTTGGTATTTTCGGATATTTTTGATATTCATTCGGTTTTCGGTTCAATACAATTCAGTTTCAGTTCTTTTGGTTCTTAAGTTTAGTTTCCATTCAGTAAGTAAGTCAATTTTGGTTGGTTTTGGTTTTTCTTGTGAGGCATGTTTCTGACTATAACGTACATAACATAACAATATTACAAGTTTTAAGTGTTGTGAAAATTTGCTATATTTTAAAACAGTAATTAGAACATTTGTCAAACTAAATAACATATTCAACAATATGAGATTAATATTTCAGTACAACTCGATTCTAAACACTCTTTACCAACTTAACTAACTCTCACTTAAGGTCAAGATCAATCGTTCTTTTTCACAATTATGGTTAACAAGTATCTTATTAACCAATTATATCATTTGGTCAATAGGTTCACTAAGTACATCAGACCATAAAGAAGAATTTAAGGTCGCATGAACATCAATACTCCCTTCTTCAACTCCCGGAAACACTACGAGCATACCACCAATACCATTCCCCGGTCCAGCCCGAGCCGCGATTGGTTTTCCCCAGCCGAAATCATTATCGTACACGTCGAACCGAGGAGAGCTTGCTACGATCAAAGAATGATCAGCCAATCTACTTCTAACCCCTAGTTTTGGTATTATAACATCTCTAGTCCAATTATTTGCATAAGTCTTATAACTCTCATCCGTTTTTGACCTCACCGTTTGACTTATTTGCAAAGCAGTCCAGCCTAGTCCATGATCCAACAGCTCTCCCACAGTGTGTTAGGAGTATCGATCACCCAACTCTCTCACACACTCCGATTTATGATCAGCCAAGAGATCTGCAATTACAGAGATTGTAATTAGCAAATCTGAGAAAGGAGAAACTTAATCTGAAAGGGAAACAATGATCAACATAGATCAAACTCTAGCACATCACCAGAGCCTCAAGCACATCGATTACATTTCCAAAGCACTCTTTCTTGAGAGAAGGGTTTAGCCTTTGTCTCATATCCGCAGCTAGTTTGCATTGTGTTACTTCTTCCCGGTTGAGACCACTGTGGCTGATGATTGGTAGCCAAAGATATGCCATAACCGCTTGAAGAGACGAGATTTTCGGAAACATAGTGCCAATTTCATAGTTAGCTTTGGCTTTGAGATCTGAAATTTTCTTTACTGAGAAGTGAAAGATTCTCTCCTTGGTTGAATTTTCACAATGTGGTTGCGTCTCCATCTCCGAAACCGGAATATGTACCGGGTAGTCAATCGTGTCAAGGAACCAATCTTTGAGAACAAGAGGCTTAATATTAGAAACAGAACCGTTGAGACAAATCTTGGACCAAGTGTGGAAGAAACTCCAGAAGGAAGAACCATCAGCCACCAAGTGATTGTAACCAAAACTAATGAATACCCCATCTTTCATCTCGGTGACTTGTATCGCAAGCAAGGGCTCTGAGACAAGCGCGTCGCGGCTAACAACATCGTTGGCAGGGAAAAACTGCGATATGAAATCAGGAACAGAGCCATAAGACTGAAGAACATCATTGACCGCGACAGATTTGGCTTTTGCATGGACGAATTTGGCTCCTGAACCGTCACAGTCGATGTACAAGGACAGCGTCTTGTCTTGGTGGTTGTTTACTTTGACGAGACGACCAGCCAAAGGGAAATATATCTTTAACGCGGTCACAAGAGAAGCCTTTAATCTAGGGATGATGTGGTTGTCCGGGTCAGGTTTGGGGAAGAGGAGACCTCTTTGAGGATAGAAAACATAAAGAAGCTCAAGATCATGAGGAGTTAGATGGATCTTTGCACGACCGGGTTTGTTTACTTTTTCGGGTCGTACCATGGTTGAAGAAATCACGGATATAGGAAAACTCAAAGCCATATCTTTAAAACTTAGTGCAGCTTCACATTTACGATGAGCAATATATATATATAGACGATTTTGTTATACGTTCTTGTATACAGTTTTGTTATAATGTACATATATAAAAAAATTATAGGACATTTTATTGGCTAGGTGTATAAATGTACAGTACTAGAAGAACATATGAAAAATGTGAGCTCTTGAGAGAGATATGGAGGAGTGTCCTTAAATATAATGATTTAGGACATCATTGCTTATTTCGTAACCATCTACGAATGCTAGGTTTGCGCCGTTGTTAGCTTTTGACCATAATCACAATATGTAGTTTATATTTTTCAATATGTGTAATGGTATTTTACATTAATCCATTGCTCATAGTTATTCTTGTAACCATTATAAAATAACTAATTAATCTACTCACTCATAAAAAGTTGGTTTTTGGTTTGACATTAATCTATGTAATAAATAAAAATGTTATTTTTTGCAGCCATTACCAAATAAGATTATTGCAATAAGAATAAAAGTATTTAGTTCTTACTGATTGTTAACTTTTTTTTTTTATTAACTAGGAGGTGTTCGAGCCTGGGCCTTAATCTCCCCCATGGTTCGGAACCAGACTTTGCTAATACTTTATGACATGGCGTAAAGCATTTCTTCCACCGGAAATCGAACTAGGGAGCACATGAATCCAATTCCTGCACTTAAACCACTAGCCCACCGCACTGGTGGTTAATTTGATTGTTAACTTCATACAAAAATATGTTTCATTCATTTATTTAAGAAAAGTATCATACAATAACCTATGCGTAGTGTGGAGAAAAGATCCCACATCGGAAGATGTGAGGGGACTTAAGTAATATATAAAGGGTTAGGGCCAATCCACTCAAAACCAATTGGCAATGAACCGGACTCCTACAACCATTTTGCAAGGAAAGACTCCATTCGAGATGCTTTACAAACGTCCTCCTCCCATGGATCATCTTCGTGTCTTTGGGTGTCTATGTCATGTTCACAACCAAAAGCACGGTGGGGATAAATTTGCTTCTCGTAGCATTAAGTCAATTTTCGTTGGTTATCCCATGGGTAAGAAAGGATGGCGTGTTTATAACATGGAAACCGGAGTAATATCAGTCTCTCGTGATGTTGTTTTCAACGAGAACACATTCCCATTCACGGCTCCTGTCTCCACCTCTCCTTCTTCCTCTTTGAGACCAACGTTTATACTTCCTGTTGAACCCGCTTCTGTCTTGTCGTCACCTCCAGCAGATTCGGGTTCCACTCCGACTGAACCTTCGCCCACGGAAACCAGCACTCCCTCTTCTCCCGTTCACGTCGGTCTTGATCCCGAACAGACGCCTGTTTTGTCTTCTTCCTCATCGGAACATGATGACACTAGTGATGACACAGACTTAGACGACGTCTCTGAGTCAGACACGGTTGTGTCCGATCACCATGTCGCACCTTCTGATCATGATAGCTCCTCGGATACCTCAGATGATTCTGAACCTGAACAGCTAGGCTTTGGTCACCGAAAGAAGAACCCTCCTGTCAAGCTGGCTGATTACGTCACTCACCTCCTTTACGCTCCGTATCCGTCAGCCACGCCGTATCCCCTAGATAACTATCTCTCTAGCACTCAATTCTCTGAAAACTATCAACGCTACCTGTATGCTATCACTACTGGCGTTGAACCTCAGTCATACAAAGTTGCTTTTGAGGATGAACATTGGCGTGGGGCTGTTAAAGACGAAATCGTAGCTCTTGAGGATACGGGTACATGGACTGTTGGTGAATTACCTCCGGGAAAGAAAGCTTTAGGCTGCAAGTGGGTTTTTCGTTTGAAATATAACGCCGATGGCTCATTAGAACGTCACAAAGCACGGCTGGTTGTCCTTGGAAACTACCAAACCGAGGGTGTTGATTACAATGAAACATTTGCACCGGTTGCAAAAATGGTCACAGTTCGTACGTTTCTACAACAAGCAGCGTCTTTAGATTGGGAAGTACACCAAATGGATGTGCATAATGCGTTTCTTCACGGCGATCTCGAAGAAGAGGTTTATATGCAACTACCTCCGGGGTTTCGTACTACGCATAAAAATCAGGTTTGTCGTCTCCACAAATCTCTTTACGGTCTAAAGCAAGCTCCTCGGTGTTGGTTTGCTAAGCTTGCGACTTCTCTTCTTGCCTATGGGTTTGGGAAAAATGAAGCGGATCAGTTCTCTTTGCGTTTGATAATGGGGTTGATCGACTCTACGTCTTAGTCTATGTTGATGACTTAATTATCACCGGCAGTACCTTGCGTGTTATTCACATGTTTAAGGAGTATCTTAATACTTGTTTTCATATGAAGGATCTCGGTATTTCTCGCTATTTTCTTGGTATAGAGGTTGCTCGTGGTCTGGACGGTATCTATTTATGTCAAAGGAAATACGCTCTCGACATCATCGAAGAAACCGGTCTTCTCGGTGTGAAGCCCGTTACATTTCCTTTAGAGCAGAACCACAAACTCGCGTATGCTAAAGGAGATATGATTCCGGAGTCTTCTCGTTATCGCCGGTTAGTTGGTTGTTTAATCTATCTTGGTAATACACGACCTGAGCTGTCCTATGTTATTCATATCCTCTCACAATACATGAAAGCTCCTAAAACAGAACATTGGGAGGCTGCTTTGCGTGTGGTTCAGTATCTCAAAAACAGTCCGGGTCAAGGCATCTTACTTCGTTCTAAAACTGATTTGAAACTCACAGCTTGGTGTGATGCTGATTGGTCTACATGTCCGTCAACTCGCCGTTCTCTTACTGGTTGGTTTATTCAGCTCGGGGGTTCTCCTATCTCGTGGAAAACTAAGAAACACGACCGTGTCTCTCGCTCTTCGGCTGAGGCAGAATACCGGGCCATGGCTGATACCGTTAGTGAACTTCTTTGGTTAAAAGAGCTTCTTCCTATTCTTGGTATTGATTGCTCCTACACTATTCCACTTCATTCCGATAGTTTATCTGCAATTCAGTTAGCCGCCAACCCGGTTTATCACGCACGTACAAAGCATGTTGGTAATGATGTTCACTTTATTCGCGATGAGATCATTCGTGGCGTCATTTCTACTTCCCATGTTAACACCAAGTCACAGCTAGCTGATATTTTGACTAAGGCTCTTGGACAAAAAGAGTTTGAAGCTTTTCTTGGCAAGCTGGGTGTCTGCAATCTCCACGTTCCAGCTTGAGGGAGGGTATTGGGCCATATGGGCTTGTTTATCTTAGTTCACTTACATTGTAATTAGGTCAAGAGTTTATACTAATCTTAGCATGTATATAAGGTGAAGAATGTACATCGATATCGATAAGAAAACCTATTTTACACAAACTGAGGTTTCTTGACATGGTAGCAGAGCTACAAACCTAACTACGAAAAACGGTTTTGTATTGCTCGATCTTGTGATTTTGTTTCCGCTGTCACTACTACTCTGTTTTTCTTCTCTCTCTGCTTGACCTCTCTTTCGATTTTCTCTTTTAATCGAAAGTTTTTCTAAACGATGAGTGAAATGGCTGTAGCTCGTGTTGAAACTCGTCGCACTATTTCTCCCTATGATTTGTCTTCTGGAGACAACCCTGGGACGCTGATCTCAAAACATGGTATCAGAGCCCGAACACACGCTGACCCATTACTTAATCCGGCCCGGATAGAGGCCCGATCACCCCATTAATTGATGGCCCAAAAGAAGTCCCAATTCCATCGAGATAGCTATAAGAGCATTATCTCGAGGGGGCGTGATGGATTCTGTCGAGATTAATGGCTAAAAAGAGCCATTATCTCGAGGGGGCGTGTGGAGAAAAGATCCCACATCGGAAGATGTGAGGGGACTTAAGTAATATATAAAGGGTTAGGGCCAATCCACTCATTGCCAATTGGTTTTGAGTTGGAAGCCTATAACAAACCCTAATTTAACACGTAGCATAGTTAGTTATTTAGATTTTTTTATAAACCGTTTAATATATTATTAGAAAAATTTGTAATCCATAGCAGACGAACATTGTTAACATACAAAAATATGGGATAAAAACACGGGAGGTCCGTGCTAATTTATCCGCTTTAATATTAGCACTACGGAGAAGGAAAAAAAAGATAAAGCATAAGTTGCATGTAAAATACTCTTTCTTACTCTTCTTCACTTCATTTAGATGCAAAGGTTGGTTATTTTGTTCTTTAAATTAAAATGATCAATTTATTTGAAAAGTAACTAAACACTTTTACTATATATTTAGTAATAAATTATCATATATTTTATTTTTAGTAATTTAAACTCATGTAATGTGTGACATAATTTCTAGTATTTTATAAAGGATTAATTGGAGAATTAGTACATTTTTGGAAAGAAATTTGTGAACTAGTACATATACTATTCATAATTAGGAAATTAGTCGATGGACCCTACAATATGAGATAGAGAAGGTGTGAGATAGAAAAAAAGGGGGAAAATGACAAGGAGGGCAATTGTTTTCGATTTGGTTTTTTGTTTTTTTGGTTAATTTTTTATATTTATTTCTTTGAATATTCTTAACCCATGAATCTAATAATTTACATACTCGGTTTTGTGTTATTATTCTCGTACAACTTTTATGATACACAAAAATCTATGTTTTTTCTCTACAATTTGATATGTATTTTACTTAATAAATTTTAAATTTATTTCATATATATATATATATATATTTATTTGTACAGTTTAGCATGTGTACAGACGTATTTTGTACAATTTAGTATGTGTACAGACGTATTTTGTACAGTTTAGTATATGTACAGACGTATCTGTACATTTAATTGGATGTGCAGACGTATCCGTACAGTTTACTAATTGTACGGATGAATAAAAAAATATACATTTTTACCCGTACAACTATTATAGTATACCAAAATATGTATATTTACGTATATTTGTACAATAATACGGTGTACGGATGATATTAAGTGGTATTTTTATTATTGTACAAAAAAATATTTTGGTATACTATAATAGTTGTACGGGTAAAAATATATATTTTTTTATTCATCCGTACAATTAGTAAACTGTACGGATACGTCTGCACATCCAATTAAATGTACAGATACGTCTGTACATATACTAAACTGTACAAAATACGTCTGTACACATACTAAATTTGTACAATAATACGGTGTACGGATGATATTAAGTGGTATTTTTATTATTGTACAAAAAAATATTTTTGTACATCCGTACACTTTATAAAATGTACAGATACGTTTTCAGTGGCATACTCGTAAATATTCTTTTTATCTAAGTGCTTAAAAGTCACCAAAATAGTAGTAAATAGTGGAAATTTATTAGTTTCCTAATTATAAATAGTTATTGTACTAGTTTTCCAACTCACCCTTTTATAAAATATTGACAATTCTATTCTCCTACCGTCCTATGTACTAGACAACAATATATAATGAGCAACATGCCGACCTATTTCTTATATTGATATGTTGTTGAACCGGAGCAATGTATTCAACTATACCAATGGCTAAGAATTTCATATCCAATGAGAGATTTTAAGTATAAATAAAAAGGTAAATACTTCATAAGTTTTCTTTATCAGAAAAAAAAAAACAAACATAAGTACTCTTAGCATTGTTTTGTTTTATTTGAAAGATTAGGTACGAATAAACACATTCATATCAAATATATAACCAAACAGAATGTTTCGACCACAATATTTCATTTACGTTACATAGCTTTCAAATGGTGATATATAATATAGGCCATGTTCGGAATTTACAAGTCTTCACCTCTCCTTTATTCAGCAACTCAGGTGGGGCGGCGCTTGCTCTATATATATGTGTTGCGTCACCATCTCTTTTACCAAAGTCTACTACTTGCTTCTATATTTTTAAAAAATTGGTTATTTAGTATGCAATACGCATTTCATAACCTCTCCTATGAGTTGTCATTGTTAATGTTATGTCCTACGACTTGATTTAGATAAGAGCTAAGCTATGAATCCTAAATGAGAGAGATTAAAGTGATACGCCCACCAAAATAAGCACATTACGTTCATGAAAATGAAGAACATAAAAGCTTTGAATACATAAAATACCAATAGATAGAATCAAACGCTCATAAATAGACTTCGAACCCATATATAGAAGAGTCTATCTAAAACATAAATAACTAAAAATATAGATCAAAACAAAGATGCATAAAAATAAACAAACCCAAAAGATCATAATCCTACCATCCTTTCCCACTATGACTTGCTTGATTTGCACTGAACTTGGGACATAAGAAGAGCACACACATGAGTAACAATATTCTTCTTTATATTCTCCAAGATTTACTTTCCAATAATATATGCGTTGCGGGTAAAGTCCAACACATCTTTGCCAAGAACCACAACGAGATTCTTCTTCTCGTCTATGAAGAAACTCGCAGCCCAAAACTTAAACTGAAAACCAGTGAGTGGTGTCATATTAACTCCAACAACTTGTTCCACGATGCTTCTTCAGGTTCAATCTTATTCGTAATCCATATCTCCATCATCAGTGTATCCTCGCGCTAAAATAGCACGCAAGCTGCTCTTCTCTAACACTAGAGAGAGTTGTTCTTCATCTTCTCGTATCCAATAGCGTACCTGTAAGATAACTTGTAAGCCTCTTTAGGTTTGATCAACCTTGTTTGCCCACAATAAGGGTTACAAACCACTAGCCTAGAGTTTACGTCATGAGTAACGCATAACAATAAACCATCGCAGTGAAAGACATTGGATATATTATCAACTCCATAATCTTCATCATCGTTTAGGCTAATGAGTTTAGCTTTATGCATGGTAGATGCTTTAACGTAGCTATCTTCTTTATGTATTCCATGGAGATTGACACTTATTGAATAAACTTTGTAATTCATCATCGTGACCACAAGAAACTCATTCTCCTTTGTTGCTACCGTTTTACCAAATAACTTCTTAGTAAAGCTCTCATCTTTGGTTAAAGTGTTCCAGTTTTTGCAAGTAAGTTTGACTGCTTTTAGTAATTTTAAAGGAACCCTAGAGAATATCTTTTCCAACAAATCATTTGGAAGATCGGACAAAACCATTGTCATTTCTTTTGACTTGGGGATTAGTAATTTTAGTACGTATGGTTGTGGGATTATATATATAATCAAGCTAAATGTGATATTATTTTAATGATGGTCAGAATTTTTCTTTAGTTAATTTTTAATGAGTAAACTTCAATATCTTAAATCTTATAAGATAAGAGATTAGCAAGTAATATGACATTCAAATTTGTTGACATATTTGATTCCTCTAAACTTGCTATAATTTATTGACATTTGACACTTCTAACATTTTGACATGTGTCATCTTAATTACTGGCAATGTGTTTAATTTTTTCATACGATTTCTACGATTAACTCTCTCTCTTTTTTTTTGGTCAACAACTTTAATTGGTAAGCTTAATTAATCAAACATTGTTGTGGAATATAAATAATTCTCTGTATCTATGATCAAAAATGAATAAATAAATATTCTTTCCATTTATTTATTTTCCAATATTTTCAGTTATTTTTTTTGTAAAAATTTTCTCTATACTTTTAATACCACCAATGTACATTAAAAACCTCTATAAATTAATACTCGATAAATTAATACTCTCTATAAATTAATAAACTTCTCCGGTCCCAAGTTGGGACCCGTGTAATTTTAGACACATTTCGATAAAATAATAAGATAATATTTTTTTTTTGAAAATCTTTTGTAGATATATGGTTCCATCAATATTATAAAGGGAGATTTGCACAACTAACCTTTATTATGATACCCTCTTCTACAAATACCCTCTCTAGGTGTTCATTTTCAAAAATACCCTCTTTAATGTACAAAATGACTAAATTACCCTCTTTTATTATAACCTATGATGAAAAAAGGAATATTCTTTCCAACAAAAAGAATATTCCTTCCGAAAAATTTCCCGCCAAATTTTCCCGCCAAAAATTTTCGGCAAAAGTTTTCTCGCCAAAAATTTCCGGCAAAAATATTCCCGCCAAAAATAATTTCCCGCCAAAAATTTTCCGACAAAAATTTTCCCGCCAGAAATTTTCAGCCAAAATTTTTCCGCAATTTCTTTAAAAAAACCTTGTAAATATTTATAAATCCCTTAAAAAATGCTTTAAAAACCCTTGTAAATCTTTTAAAAGTCATCCAAAACCTTTCAAAACTTGAGTAAACCTTCTAAAACCATTGTAAATCATTTTATAACATTTATAAACACTTGTAAATCCCTTTAAATCACTTATAACCGTGATAAATCATTTAATAAAAACTTTTGTAAACTTCTAAAACCCGTTAAAAACCCTTGTAAATCCTTAAAATCCATTTTAAAGAACTTGTAATACCTTTGTAAACCCTTCAAAAACCTTTGTAAACTTCTTGTAAATCTTTTAAAACTATTTTTAAATCTTTGTATGCCTTTAAATATACTTTTAAATCCTTTTAAAAACACTTGTAAATCCTTTTAAAAAACCTTTAAAAATCCTTGTAATTTTTTAAAATCCTTTAAAAATTCTTGTAAATTCTTTTAAAACTGTTATAACTTATAAAAATTTTAAAAACCATTGTAAATCATTTCAAAACCATTTAAAAACCTTTGTAGGCTTCTAAAACTCTTTAAAAACCATTACAAATCTTTTAAAAACCATTTAAAAACTTTTGTAAATCTCTTTAAAAACCCTTGTAAACCCTTTAAAAGACCCTTTAAAAAATCTTGTAAACCCTTTAAAAAAATTTGGCGGGAAAATTTTGAAAAAATATTTTTTTTGCGGGAAAATTTTGGCGGAAATTTTTTGGCGGGAAAATTTTCTCGGAAAAATTTTTGGCGGGAAAATTTTTTTCGGAAACTTTTTTGGCGGGAAAATTTTGGCGGGAAAGTTTTTGGCGGGAAATTTTTGGGGGGGAAATTTTTGGAAAGAATATTCCTTCCTTTGGGAAAGAATATTCTTTCAAATAGGGGTAAAATAGCCATTAAAAAATAAGAGAGGGCAAAAATGAAAATGGTAAAAAAAGAGGGTATTTTTAAAAGAGGGTATCATAAAAAGGTTATTGGTATCAATTTCTCTATTATAAATTAGTAATTAGGTAAAAAATTTCAAAATATATGTATATATAGACACATTATTTTTTGATAGAGTGTATTTCTAATATTTTACTATATCAAAATTGTTAAAAATCTCTTTCAAGACATAATAAATATTATTTTCTTTATTATTGATTATATAAAATACTAATTATCATGATTAAATCTTATTTTTAAATATTTTTTTTGCATATCAAAAGCTTGAAAGAAGTAAAAAATATTAGCTTCAGTAGCTTCTGTTACTTCTTTTAAAAATAGTATTTAAATACTTTTAAATATTATTTATATAAAATATTATTTTTGGCCCAAGCTTTTGATATGCCTAAAGCAAAAAAAAAAAAATTGCTAACTAACAAAGCACTAAAACAAAAAAAAATGCTAAAAACTGTCTACAATAGGTTCGAACTTGAGACAATGAGCAAAATCCGAAGAGACTTTTCCCACTGGACCATTAAACAATTAATAGTTTGTAAATAAATATTGCTTCTTAAACCCTGTGCTTTATGAGCTTTAGCTCTGGGCCGGCCCTGCTTACACATAATTTCCCCTGTTATAAGCTGTGAGATTTTTATAATTTGGCAACCATTATTTTGAGGTGGCAAACAAGTAGCCATGAACTGGGATATGAAAAGTTATGGTGTGCCTACACATTGATAATAAGTTATCACATTGTGATTTCACAGTGCCGTCCAAAAGGAATAAGATCAATCACTTTGGTGTCTTGATCTTTTCTACACAGAGAACAAGAATATGAATCATTTCATGGATTTACTTCTAAGGCATTTCAACAAATACAATCGGTTCTCATAAGTCAAAATGATATGTTATTTTAGCTTCTCCGGCTAAAAAACTTGGCCAAGTTTGGAACTCTCTTCTTCTTCTTGATTACAAAGAAAGTTGGAGTCCCTGCAGATGAGTATCTTCTAGGCTTCCCTCGTTGTATTGGCGTGGATTTACCAATTGGTTTAGGAGAAAGATAGCTTTCGGCTTCCGGGTTCTGCTTAAACTTCTGAATCTCATCTTCGACCAATCTTTTCGTCGATAATGACCTTTTCATCTTAAGTGCTTCTTTTTCTTCTTCCACTTTCGTCATTCCACTTTCTCTGATCAAAGTTTCCGTCTTCATCAAAACTGCTTTCGTGCTAGCTTTGAGTGCTTCAACCCATGCCTCTGCTGCTGCGACTTTTTTCTCTGCGGTTTCTTCTGCTAGAGCAGCATGTCTAGTCAAATACTCGTACTCAAACCTCGAGATTGTGATTGTTGAACAATGCTCAGACTCTATTTCACGACTCTCCATTGTGTCTTCTATAAGAGATTCAAGCCTCTCAAGCGCTAAAGCCTCTGCACGTTTTGCATCCTCAAGCTCATCTAACTTGGAAATAATCTCTTTCTCCATATCATCTATACCGACTTTAGCTTTCTGTGTTTCAGCCTTTGTAACCGTCTTCTCAATTTTGAGAAGACGCTCCTCTTTCCTTGCAGCATTTCTATTTTTCCTTAACTTCTCAAGAGAACCAACTAAACTGTCAGCAAGCATGCTAATTCTTTCTTCGGCGATAGATACTGCTTCCAACTTCGATTTCGCCATAACCATCTTCGAGTTGAGTTTCTGAATCTTAACATCATCTTTCCTTAAGATTTTTTCTAGGCGAAATGTTTCCTCTTTTGCACTGGTAATTTCATTCCTCAACGCTTCCATTACTGTCATTACCCTGAAGAGGTCTGCATTAACAGAACCAAGTTCTTTCTTTTTAGCTTCAGTTGCTTCTGTTACTTCTTTCAAAACCGATAAATTGTACTTCCCTCTTTCAAAAGAGCGGTTTGATCTCGACATACTACTGTCTCTACTTTGTACTCTCCTCTCCATCTTCTCAACAAGCTTAAGCTGTATTTGCAACATCTCAACATCCGAACTCGTCTCATACAACTCTTTCTCAATATCTTTCGATCTCTCAGCTTCTTCCAACATTTCCTTGATTCTCTTATTCTTTTCCACCAACAACTCCAAAACCTCTTTAGCTTTCCCTTCTCTCTGCCTCTCAATCTCCTTACATTCCTTCAAAGCCTCAATCTTTCCCAATTCAGCCATCAAATGCTCCTCACTAACCACCTCAATCTCCTTCTTAAGACCCTCCAACAATCTCAATCCCCTTTCTCTTTTTAACAACAGTTCCTCAACTTCTTTCTCTGCTGCACTTCTCTCTCCCAATACATATGCTACATCAAGCTTCACCTTACTCACTTCTTCTTTCACAGCTTCCAAAACTCTCATCACTTCCACATACTTCTCCTCGACCCTCAACGCTTCCATAATTCGACCTCTTTCTAACCAATGGTGAGCTCTGCTCTTGCTATCGCAGACTCCAAATCTCTTCGTCTCTCTTTGTACTTACAAAGCTCCTTTCTTGATTTGTACAGATCCACCAACAACTGAAGTTTACTGTTTACAAAAAAGATTCAATCTTTACATCACCAAAACGAAGATTAAAGCAAACCCATCTCAAATCTTCAAATACATACAAAACCCAGAAATAATTTCAACAAAAAAATCCGAACTTTTCTTGAAAATTTCAATTTTTTTTATGAATGGGCATAAAACTTGAGCAAACGTACCAGTGAGTGGAGAAGGAAACAAATGGTAGAGATGATGAAGAAGAAGGTGAAGCTTGATTTGTTGTTATCATTTTGGATATTCCTGGGAGTAATTATGACAGATTTGTTTCTTCTGGGACACTAATCTGAGGACGAGGACAGAACAAGTAGCATCAACAATGGCGAGAATCACTAAAACTCACTTCTTACACTTATCTAATTTTAAAACAATTTAATTTGAATATTTTTACAAAATCGTCTGGGTGGTGTAGTCGGTTATCACGCTAGTCTCACACACTAGAGGTCCCCGGTTCGAACCCGGGCTCAGACACATTTTAAAAACTAAATAAGTTTTCTTGACTCATATAAAATTATTTTTTTGTAAACTATATAACATTGAAATTAACATAAAATAAATAGATAGCCATTTATGTATTCAACAATAAATTTTTTTTTTGTGTGTGTTTGTTTTAGTTATATTAAGATATGAAATTCATAAAAGAGTCTAATTAAATAGATAATCATCAATAGTATTCAATAGAATTTTTTTCTTTTTTTTTGTTTTAACGATCACATACAATTTGTGTTTTAAATTTTATAGTTAGATTTAAACTACTCGTCACAAGGATATCGATTTAATATATTATTTCAAAAACTTTTATTAGCATATAGTAGCGACAACATGCTATATTGAGTATCTTTTTCAATTTTGCGGGAATGAATTGTAATTTCTGAATTTAGAAGCTAAAATTATAAAAATGGTGATTTGAAGGGTTTATTTGCAAAAACAAAAACATAAATAGATAGCTATTTATTTTTGATAAAATTCATTTAATAAATAAGGTTAAATATGTACTCTAATTAGACCTATTTAACTTTTTCTATAATTACAAGTTTAAATAAAATAATATTCTTAAAATATACTTTTTAGTGAATAAAGTTGTGTACGTATATTCAAATTAAAAACATTTGTTAATAAGCTCAATAACCTTTAACGGGCGATACAAATGCTGGACACGTTCGACGTCCTTATGCATGATAGCCACATGTATGAACATCTCTTAATAAGACAAGAGTCTTCAAATATCGTACGTTACAACTACACCTCTATATAAACTCTTATTCACCATCCTCAAGAACAAAAACAAATCACAAACACACAAAGTTGAGAAGACATGAAGTTCACGGCAGTAGTGTTCATCGTGTTCGTGATTGGTGCCATGGCGTCTCCAGCTTCGATAAGAGCAACCGTGGTCGAAGGTTCTGAAGAAGAAGTGGTTAATGTAACATGTTCTGCGACCGAACTTAGTTCATGTTTACCAGCGATGACCTCAGGAGCAGCACCATCTACGGAGTGTTGCGACAAACTCAAAGTACAAGAACCATGTTTGTGCACGTACATTAGGAATCCGATGTATAGTACGTACGTTAGTTCACCAAATGCTCGTAAGACGTTAACGGCTTGTAATGTTCCTTATCCTGCTTGTTGAAGTTTGAGATATTCCTATAAAAACAAAAAGTTAATTATTAATAATAAAAATAAAAAGTATTGAAAGAAATCATTATGTAATAGTGAGTTGTGTTGATGATTAATGATTATGATATGATTGAGAGTTTATAGTATAGTCCACACTGATCTCAAGACAACATTTTACAAAACATGTTTTACACTATTTTTTATTAACTGGTTAAAATTTGTATAGCTTAATTGATTGGGGAGCTTCATGATTTGGTTACCTTTTTGGTTCCACCATGTCGAGGAAAAAACCCAACCTAGCTCCTCGAGCCCTGACTTCAATTTTTTATTTTAATTTGCTACTTAGTTTTTTTTTGTTTTTCATTGAATGTTCTTATAATCGTAGAAATTTTGATTTTTATTAATTATCTTAAATTTTAAATTATATTTTAAGAACTATATAAATTCCCCTTGTAATTAATTATTATTTTTCGTTTTAAAAAGTTTGGTTAAAAAATTTGTAAAAAAATAAAAAATAGGCCAGTTGGATATTTCTGACTAATTTCCTAAACTTCTCTAATGAGACCACAATGTTTAAGATCGTTAAAACTTGGTCAAAAATTTACGACTTATTTTTTTACTAAAACCGCCGTAACTAAACACACACAAAATTATTAAAAACAATTAGAAATTATGTACTGTATAGCTTGTCGTAATTTGTTGTGAGAACATTGTAGGAAGATTTCCAACTAATTCATTGCCCTTTTTATGACAAGTTTAGATTACATATTTGCACATAAACTCCTGACAAAATTTCGAGTTAAAAACACTTCCTACCATATGTTTCCAATGGTGTTCTTTTAGTCAGAATTTTGTCGAGAATGTTGTGTTCTGAAGAAATTTCTCCTAATAATCTTCTTGAGATTTGGCTTTTATGTTTACTTGTAAAAGTGTATTTAATCAAGCATTTAAATGATTTATACATTAAAAGAATACAAATCTAGTGTTATTAGTTAATGTATTTGAAAAAAGTTTAAATAAAATCCAATTTTATTGAACAAGTGATTTGAAAATCTACTTTAAATCCATTGGTATTGAAAATATTTTGATTATTGGATTCTAATGACTTTAAAGAGTTTTTAGAAGATTTGCTTTGGTTAAAAAAATACAGAATTTAAATCTCATGCTTTTAAGTGGGTTTTAAGAAGATTTAAAAATGAATCATAATAATTTCCCTAAAATCACCCCATATTACATACAAAAATTGTAATAATAATAAAAAAAAACAAATCATTTAAATTGAAAGTTGAATACACCCTCTTAAATGAAAAAAAAAAAAAAAAAAAAGAGAAAAGTGAGCTACTGTAAAAAGAGAGAATCTCTATTTCACCATGACATAATTAATTGAGGTAATTTTGATAATTTAAAAACATATTCATTAAATTATCTTAGATTTTTTTTTTTTGGCAATAATTATCTTAGATTTATATGACAACATCTCTACTTTTTTTTACAGTTTCACACTTTCTCTACTTTTTTTGAGTCACATGTTCCTCATTTAGAAAATCCTCTTTATACTTTAACGTATGTATCAGTATGCAACTTACACACTCGACATATGTGTGAGCACTTGTGGAAAATGAGGTCATGACCTTTACTTTATCCTGCATGATGGCCAAATGGTTAAGTTTTAGACCAACTTTACTTTTTACAACTATGTTAAATCTTATATATATAAGAGGTTTACTATCCTCAAATCTACAAAAGCAAAACAAAATAGAAAGCAATAAAAATGAAGTTCATGACAGTAATGGTCATCACATTAGTGATTGTCTCCATGTCATCTCCTAGAGGTTTCAATGGAGTAGTGGCACAATCTTGTGTTCCAACGGACCTAATGTCATGCTTACCAGCAATGATCTCGGGAGGAGCACCATCTACGGAGTGTTGCGACAAACTCAAAGTACAAGAACCATGTTTGTGTTCTTATATTAAGAATCCGATGTATAGTTCATATGTTAGTTCACAAAATGCTCGTAAGACGTTAACTGCTTGTAATATTCCTTATCCTACTTGTTGAAGTTTTAGATATTCCTAAACAAAGTCTAATGGTGACAAAATAGTTAATAAAAAGTATTGAAAGAAATCATTATGTAATAGTGAGTTATTGATGATGAATGATTATGATATGATTTGGAGTTTATTGTATTCCATACATCACCCAAGACAACATTCAACAAAACACGTTTTTACATCATTTTTGTTCTATATTTATCTTACTAGGTTACGAGTTCAACAAAATATTTTAAGGGAGTTTTTTAGTTACATTTATATATTAATTTTGTGAGAGTGATCAATTTAACTGTTTAAAAAATATGAAAATCTGCCGGCTAAAAAAAATATGAAAATCTTACCAAGCTCTTTTGTATAACTTATTTTTTTCAGAGTTCAGATTTAATAAAATCACGATCTTTTAAAATATTTTTTATGAAGCTAAAGCTATTTGTAAGTGGAAATTATAGAAAGAATTGAATAGTTATAATAAAAGATATGAGAGTCTAAATTTTTATTTAAAAGAAAATGAAAGAAAAAAGATGAAATCCATGGTCGGTCGACCTATTGATTTCCTAAAGAAGTAAAGTTTTTCATAAATACTTACTTTTACAATTTTAATGAATAATATAGTTAAATATTTTTATTAACTTGTTAAAATTTGTATATCGTAATCTTTGGAAAGCTTCCTGATTCATAAGCAGACATATCAAGAATTTTCTTATTTATTTTCTACTAAAACCACCGTAACTAAACACAAAAATTGTCGGAAATAATAAGAAATATCCGACTATATAGCTCGTCGCAAAATATTGTCGACATATTGTAGGAAGATTTCCAACTAATTTATTGTCACTTTTCGACGAATTTATACATGCATATTTGGGCAGAAACTCTTGACAAAATTTCGAGTAAATAACATTCCTAAGCATATGTTTCCAACGACGTCGAAAATATTGTGTTTAGTAGAAATTTTGACTAATACTCTTTTCGGAATTTGGTATGTTATATTGTAAAAGTGTCTTTAATCAAGTAATTCAATGATTTATGCTAAAAATATATAAAAATCAATTGTTTAGTTCATGTTTTTTTACAAAAAAAGAGTTTAAATAAAATGAAATCCAATATTATTAAACAAGTGATTTAAAAGTTTACTTTAAATTCATTGTCATTGAAACATCTTGATGATTAGATGTTTAATGACTTTAAAGGATTTTAGAAGATTTGCTTTAGTTTAAAATACATAATCTAAATATCATGCTTTTAAGTGGGATTTACGCAAATTTAAAAATCAATCATTATAATACCCCTAAATTCACCCCGAATTATCAAAATTGTATAAAATCTCAAATCATTTAAGTTGAAAGTTGAACACCCTCTTAAATGAAAAAAAAAAATAACAAAAAAGAGAGAAAAGTGAGCTAATGTAAAAAGAGAGAATCTCTATATTCCACCATAACATATTCATTAAATTATCTTAGATTTATATGACAGTTTCTCTACTTTTTTTTCTCTCTTTTCTGGTTTTAAATTTCTGTAACAGTTTCTCACTTTTTCTTGAGTCACATGATTCTCATTTGGAAAATTCTCTTTACACTTTAACGGATGCATCAATATGCAACTTACACACTCAACATATGTGTGAGCACTTATGGAAAACGAGTCATGACCTTCACTTTATCCTGCATGATAGCCAAATGGTTAAGTGTATTGAATAAGATAAGACCAACTTTACTTGTTACAACCAAGTTAATCTTATATATATATAAGAAGTTTACTATCCTCAAATCTACAAAGCAAAAATCTCAATTACATATATAACTTAGAAACAAAGAAAAAATCGAAAGCAAAAATGAAGTTCATGGCAGTAATGGTCATTACATTAGTGATTGTCTCCATGTCATCTCCTAGAGGTTTCAATGGAGTAGTTGCACAATCTTGTGTTCCAACGGACCTGATGCCATGCCTACCGGCAGTGACCGGAGGAAACCAACCGGCTAAAGAATGTTGCGACAAACTAACCGAACAAAAGTCATGTTTGTGTGGTTATATGAAAAACCCATTATATAGTGTTTTTGTTAGCAGTCCATTTGCTCCCAAAGTTTTAGAAACTTGTAATATTCCTAAGCCTACTTGTTGATAGCATATAATGTATTTTTAAAACATATATATTAATAATAATAAACAAATTTATATCAAAATTAAATCAGTGATGATGAATGATGGTTGTTGGGAGTTTTTTTATGTCATCTTTGAAGCTTAAAAATTATGTTGTTTATCTTGAATAGTGGTTCAAATTAGGTGTTTAAAAATCACACACTTCTACCGATTCATATTTCTCAAAAATTCTCATTAATATAAGAGGATCAGATTAATTCCTACAGCTATTAACTTATGATACAAATGAAAATGATTAAGCTAATATTGACTTCATCAAACATCATGCATTCATGCTTTAGGTCACCACTTTTATGTTCATGTAATATCTAAAATTTCATTACCCAACAATCCTCATCCAAAAGGACTAAAACATATGCGGTTTTTCCAGGTCTTAACCATCATTGAAAGATTATAATGATAAAATGAAAAACTATAACTATATTCGGTCGTGTTGGACTAAATTTATTTTCAATGGGCTGAAACACAAAACATTTTGGTATGGACAACTATAACCCATTTATATTTGTTTTTTTTTTTGAACAAATTAAGTTTTTTTGGTTTAATTTAATTTATAAATTAACCAATAGCCAAATTAATCGGCTTTAACTGAAATTTATTACCGTTAATTTTAAAAATCTATTTTTTTAAGAAATCATATGTTTTCTTTTAATTTGATGATCTTAAAACATAAAGATAGATAATGTTTTCTATAGTAGTCAAACTTCTATAGTTATTACATCCATCATACTTACTAGCAAGGGAGAGAAGGGTTACACGTTTAGAGTTGGAGGTTGACTCGAAGGGTTACACACTTGTTCCGTTCGTTTTTTTTTTTGTTTTACTAATTCTACATTTGTATTTTCATGCATTTGATCATATAATATGTTACCTCTCTTTTCTTTACTACTAGCCTAGTAGTACTAGGGCTATGTGATTTGGCTATGAAGTTAATTCATGTCACAACTCACAACAGCCTAGGCATTTGCTAAAAATGTAAGGTTCAAACACGAGGCGTCGTGCATATATAGCAAATGTGACAGACAGGTTGGGATGTTATTACGTTGTGTGTCCATGCACTATTCTTAAAGACCATTTGATCAAGCTTGCAAAAACGGTATAGTTTACGAAACTATTATTACTCCAAAGAATCTTTACAAAGACGCATGCATATAACGAATGATTTTGGACGTCCGCAACATTGGGCTGCCCATTTGGACTTTCCTGCTAATACAATACTTCATTTTTATTGAATTTTTTTATTTGAAGTAGGCCTGTGACTTATACCCGACCCAAAACCGCTGATCCAACCCGACTTGATTTTTACTTAGTTTTTAGATTTGACCGGTTTTAACCAGAAAAACTCAAGACTAAACCTAATCCATAATATGACTCGAACCAATTTTTTATTCAGCTAGTTTTGATATAACTATTTTTTTATTAATAATTAAAGAGGTTCTGGACCGAAACCCATACATACCCGCATATCCAAAACCAAAGCATGTTATATGGTCTCGTCCAAGTGTTACTCGAACCGGCAATCTCTAAACGTATGCCAAACATCTTTAACAATTGAGTTATTAATACTTGGTGATAAAATTTTAAAAATCTCGACTATCTGAATATCCCGACTCGAACCAATCTGATCGAGTGTATGGGGTTTTGATTAAAAACTGTTGTATAAAACTTTTTCTTCGTTTTTAAATATTTTTGATGATAAAAATATAAAGATTAATATTAATCAGAAACGCAGACAGTCACTATGGTCCATACCCTCTTGTTGAACGATCATTTGACTCAATTTAGAAATTTATAATCAATTTTGACGGAAGCGCAGACACAATATTGCATGGGTCATTTAAAAGTGTCCATCATGGTCAATATGTCAAAAGAAGATCCATGCTTTATATGTATTCTTTGAATAATCAATAATGAATCAATGTACGTTTAAATTTTTTGATATAGTTGAGTTATTAAATATATAATCTATAAATATACAACTAAATTTATTTTAGTTTATTTTTTTTTGTAACAATTACGTTTTTGCAAAAAATAGAACAAAAAAGTACGAGAAGTGAAACATAATGATTAATAACAAATTAATATGATAAGTTAAATATCAAATCTTATTTATTAAATTTTATTCGTTATTTATTTTAAATCTTTAAAGTATTTTCATTTTTATAACTAATTAAATTACATGAAAATAGTAGGATATGTTTATTTTTAATGACTATTATTGATTTGGTTTTTGCATTTTTATTTGTAATAGTTGATTAATGTTATTTTTAATAGAAGTAAGGTTAATTATATTATGTACTATTGCGATTCACAAAAGGTCGTAATGTATTATGTACTTAATATTTAATGAGATGGTTGTTAAAGAATAAACATAAATGTCTCGTTTATACATTTTGAAAATGTAAATGTAAAAACGGATAATTTGACAAGTACTTAAAATACGTGCTTTTTTGCATATCATCATATATATAAACAATTGTCTCAATCATTAACATTTACAATCTAATCTTATAGCTATTGTTGACGGAAAAATAAAATGGTTTATGATCAACTTCATGAAAATTCATTCTAGAGTCAATAATTTATTTTTTGGCTATGATTGCTCTAATTGGTGAGTTAGTTTCTTTTTATAATTTAGAATTGATAAAATTACATGAGTCCTCTTTTTCACTTATTCTTTTATTATTATTATTATTATTATTATACATTGTGTTATGAGTTGATGATCATCATAGTTCATTGTATATATAAAACTCACCTATAGAGTGATACGTCAGCTATGAGGAGGACCAAAGAAGAAGCCTTCCCACACACACGTGTCTTAAACCTTTTGCTGACTCAAAATCATAGATACACTTTTACAAAATCTGTAGCTGTATTTTCTTGAAAAACAAAATTATTCTTTAATTACCAATAAACTTAATTAAAAATCTCTCTAAATCACCGTAGAAAGCTACAAATTTTGATTAGTGACTGATATTATCTGAAAAAATATCTAAAATCTTTAATACTGAATTCATAAATACCAATTAATGAAATAAATTTACTTGAATAAACAAAAATGTATAGTTTTTTTTTTTACTATAAACACATGAAAATGTGGCAATCGTATCAAGAATTTAATCCAATTTGTATTCTTTCTATAAAAACCAGAAATTCATTCTTAATTACCTTTTAACAAATGATTACATACCTTATCTTTTACATAATTTTGATTTTTTTATTAATTACCAAAGTGGGCCAAATAAAAATTAAATTTACATAAAACCACTCAAAAAACAAAAATTTAGATTTGATCTGAGGAAGTTGTTAACCAGACAAAACGTATTTGAATTCGGTTTCATTTCCTCATTAACTCTTTTCCAAAATTTTTTAAAATAATAAAAATTATCCAAAAAATCAATTTATTCCTTTTTAATATATATCCATTTCCAAATTCCAATATACTCATTAGTCAGCAAAACTTAATAAGACCTGTTTCCTTCTGTTTTCCTCCAATGCAACGACTCAAATACTAAAAAAAAAAAAAAACTATAAAAACAAATTTTATAAATTTTCTGAAAATTAAATATATAAGAAATCCAAGTCTCTTTTTTTATTAATTATTATCACTATAAATTAGCCTTTTGTTGTGCTTCCTCTTCTCTATCTCTATCACGAGAAGAACTCTGTTTTCTCAATCTCACGTCACATCGGATCTTACGAACACATAAAAAAACTATTCATTTTCTGGGTTAATATTATTAAATGGGAGCAATAGAGATGGATCCAAAGGTGAATGATCTCTCTCAAATCCTTCCTCGTGTCCTCGTCGTCTCTAGACGCACCGTTCGTAAAAACAAATTCGTCGATTTCGTTGGTTCGTTTAACCTTCTTGCTCTGTTTTTTTGGTGTTTTGTTCATGCATGGCTCTGTTTTTCGTAATAAAAATCGAAACTTTTTGATGGGTTTCTGATTTTTGATATAAAAATCGAAACTTTATGGAAGTTTTGATGTTTCTTCTTCATAATGCATATGGGTTCTCTTTATTTTAAGGTATTGTGATTTCAAGATTGTGTTTTTTTTTTTTGGTTTCAGGTGAATACCATCTTGATTTGATAGTACGTTATGGATGTGTGCCAGTGATTGTACCACGAGTCACTGGTGTTCACATGTTGCTTGAGAGCTTTAAACCAATACATGGTGTGCTTCTTTGTGAAGGAGAAGATATTGATCCTTCTCTTTATGAATCTGAGATATCTTCTCTTTCACCAGAAGAGCTTCAAGAGATTAGGGAAACACATGCGAGTGATACAGCTATTGATAAAGAGAAAGATTCTATTGAGTTGGGTCTTGCTAAGCTTTGTCTTGAACAGAACATTCCTTACTTAGGAATCTGCAGAGGCTCACAAGTAAGTCTCTTTTTTTGAGTTTTTGTGTCTTTGAGTAACAGGAAATGTTAATGATGAGGAGTTTTTGTTTGTGTGGCAGATTTTGAATGTTGCTTGTGGTGGGACTCTTTATCTAGACTTAGAGAAAGAGTTAACGAATAAGTTACCGGAAGAACGTAGAACGAAGCATATTGATTATGATAACTATGATGGGCATAGACATGTTGTGAGGATTGTTGAGAACAGTCCACTTCATTCTTGGTTTAAAGATTCGTTGGATGGTGAAAACATGGAGATTTTGGTTAATAGTTATCACCATCAAGGTGTTAAGAGATTGGCTCAGAGGTTTGTGCCAATGGCGTTTGCTTCTGATGGATTGATGGAAGGTTTTTATGATCCTGATGCTTACAATCCTGAAGAAGGGAAGTTCATAATGGGTTTGCAGTTTCATCCTGAGAGAATGAGACATCATGATCTTGATGATCAGTTTGATTATCCTGGTTGTCCTGCTGCATATCAGGTTTGTCTGTGTGTTCTTGAAGATAGTTTTAGCTACATTTGCAACTAAAAAAAGTTGTGAAATTGAGTTTTTATGTGGTTTTGATTTTGCAGGAATTTGCAAAGGCTGTGATTGCGTATCAGAAGAAGCTGAACAGTTCATTGTCGGTTCCAAAGACATTGAAGCTTGATAAAGAAATGGAGAACAAAAGAAAGATGCTTGTTCGTAGTTTCTCACTTGCAAAGTATATGTATGTTAGAGGAGCACCTGGTAAGAACCCATCAAAAGAATCAGAACTCGAAGTTGGAGCTGAGTTTCTTGAGGTAAACAATAACTAAATCTCTCTAATCAGTGCTAAACTTTACATAATCTTGTTTGCAAGAGGCAAAAATGGTTTAGTCACTTGCTTGGCCTTTCGCTGTCCTTAAGGGTCACATAGTAATAGCTAGTATTTATATATATAGTATTCATTTTAGATGAGGTGTATGGTTGTTGTGATGGGCTTAACTCGGACACAAACATGCATGTAGGTCTAAACCTGTCTTGATGGGTTTAGACCAGATAAGAGCCACGGATCTGCATCCCGACCCACAAGATTTTAGCCCACTACAAAAACCTTAATGATGATGTGCTACTCTTTCTTGACCCATGGTTGAAATGTTTGTCTGTTTTTGCTAAGTTGGTTCTTTTGTGTATGTTATGACTCTTGTAGTCAAACACTGCACTAAGCGCGGAGCAAGAGATGAGGCTGAAGGAGATGGGAGCAACGGTGAGGAACGGAGGATCATATATGAAAAAGTTGAAAGTAGACGAGGACAAACAGAGGATGGCGAGGAACATGATGAACAAGATGAACGTTGAGCAACTCTCAGAGCTTATGGCATTTTATCATTTGATGGGTAACATTTGTGGAGAAGTTTTGGAACGAAAGCTTCATGACAATGTCAATGAATGCTTGAAGGATCTGTGAGTTTCACATGAAAACTCATGCGGAAGGATGCTTTAGGAAAACAAAAGCAACTTTGTGAATTTACTCTTTTTTTTTTTCAATATTTTTGGTCAAAAGATGGAAATGAAATAGTAACGTACGTGTGTGTATGATCAATTTAATGATATGTAACAGTCATACTCATAGGTCACATGATATTTGCCAAACAAATTTTGTTTATTGAGATTACTTTTATGGTTTGCTTTAGCTAATTTCGATGATGGGTAACTCAAACGATGATTTAAACTATATGGGAAACTATATGGAGCTTGTTATTGTGGAGCAAAATTTTCATGACATTTAGCTTCAAGAATTCTGATGCTTTGATTCTACATGTAGAGCTTCTTGTACCAGCGAGATTTAAGGTTTTGGAATTGTCTTCTCCAATTTGGATGGAAAATTTCCATCAAAATAGTTCATTCAGATAATCTATATCTATGATCCATCTGGATGCTAAATGACCAAAAAAAAAAAAAAAATTTAACTAGATGATCCATGTGGATGGGGATATATTTGTTTCTCCATTTTGCATCTCTATCTAGATGGATTTGATTTTAAAAATGACTAAGATACCCATGTTTGGAGCTAATAATTTCTTTAACATTAATGTTTATCATAGTAATTTTAATTATTGATCTAAAATATATACACGCCTAAATTTTTTTAATAAATTAATGTTTTTGACATTTGAAATTTCCATTTTTTTGAAATATAATTTCTATAAGATTTAAAACATTTTGTGGTTTTGGCTAGAAAACGCGATTTTGCGTTTTTGACGGAAAATGAATTTTTTAGTTTATGGCAAAAACGTGATTTTGCGTTTTTTGTGCGAAAACATAATTTTGTGTTTTTAGTTGGCAAACGTGATTTTGCATTTTAGCATGAAAATATGTTTTGACGAGAAAATGATGTTTTTATTTTTATAATTAAGAGAACATAATCTAAATGCAGAAACGAATAGCGTCTTACTAGGTAAGGCCAACAGTTACATAAATGACTAACTTAATTTTTATTTTATTTTGCCTACCATATGACTACCAGCTTTTTTTGAAATCAACTATGTTAAGGAATATATATATATAAAATATTCATACAGCTGAATGTCCTATATGTTTATGACAATTTTTTCACTTTTAAAAAATATCATACGATATCATAATAGAACTTATTTAAATATAATAATGCATACATATCTCTTGAATTTCTTTGTTGTTTATTGTTCAAATATGTTAATAGTTTCTTGAAAATTTTTGAGAAATACCCCTTTTGGTGTACCCCTTTTTAAAAATACCCCTTTTATCTATCCATTTTCAAAAATACCCCTTTTTAAATATAAAAATTATAAAGTTTTATATAGTTTATAAGGTACTTCTATATAATAACTACTACTGGGAGATTCAATACAAATATTTTAAAACGTTTTAAATAGTTTTAAATCGTTTTTATAAGTTTTATAAGGTTTTTAAAAGGGTTTATACGGTTTTTATAAGGTTTTTATAAGGTTTTTATAATTTATTTTTACGCTATTTATGAAAGGTATATAAAGTTTTATACACGTATAAAGGTAATTTGTGTATATATTTATAAGCTTACACACATATTTGGATAAATTTCAATATTTTTAGTGGGTTTTTTGATAAGGTTTGAAAAGGGGGTATTTTTAAAAAGAGGTATATGAAAAGGGGTATTTTTGAAATTCCCTTAGTAGTTTTGAGCATTTGAGATAAGACAACTTTATTAATAATAGAAATGAAATTTTACTATGATATTCAAACATTTAATTTCAGTGGTTAATATAAACTAACACATAACATAAAGTACTGAATAACTGAAATACAAATTATTTTGTAGATAATAAATTAAATATTTATCATAAATATATATATATATATCCTAAGAAATTAAATATATATTTTTTACAATCAAAATATTTTACAAAAAAATCTCTAAGAAATTTTTTTATTTTGTAGGCTCTTTATGTATATTCCACTTAATTTAAGTCATATTGGTAAGTTTATTTTGTAGGCTCTTTATGTATATTCCACTTAATTTAAGTCATATTCCACAGCTAACTTTATGTAGTCTAAGATATGTTTTCATATTTATAGTACAAGCTATTTTATAAGTGGCATATCATATTGTTTTTTTTATATATAAAATCTCTTAAACCACAGAATCTATAATTAAAAATACATTATTATGATCTTTTTGATGAGTACACAAAAAAGTTTTTTTTTTAGATAAGAGTGAGTTAAGGAAAATATATTTGATAAATTAATGTATTACAATATATTATTTCGTTAACAGATTGCATACTTTAAATTTTTTAAATAAATATACATGAATAAGTAAGAAAAGAATCAAAGATCCAAAGTAAATATTTAAGAATGATTATTCGATACTTCTGAATCTGCACCTAGTTAATTTTGTTGTAGTCATCAAAATTTTATTATACATAGGTAATTTAATTTTAAATAAAAATATAAAAATCAAAGAAGGAATAATTTTGTTTAAAAAATACATAATCAAACTCGTACAATGTAATATATATACTAAAAAAAAATATCACCTAACTCTTACGATGATATTTTAATTCATTTTTCAACCCATGCAAGAACATGAAAAAAAAGTATTTGAGATATGATGGAAGCTAGATATATGATGTGAGAATGATTATTTATAGAATAAAAAGTTATGGAAATTATATTTTGAAAATAATTAAATTATTGAAAAATTATAGGAGTTATAATTATAATTTATACTATGTTAAAATGACAATTGAAATGGAGAAAAATTATTATTTTCCCCCAAACTAATTATCTCAATTTTTTTTATGTTCATGCTTTCCAATCGAATCGAGATCTCTGATTCATCTCCAATTCTAGATAATTTTGTCTCCATATCATCTTCAATACTCTTTTTCTCTTGTTTCTTTCTATGAATCCAAGCCGATCCTCGAAAATAATTGAGAAAAATTTTCGCATGCTTCGCCGGAGGAGAAGATAAGAACATCACATATTGACGAAACTTTAAGTTTGTTGCAATTCTTGTGAAACGGTACAATTGTCATTTCATATCTAAATACTGTCCAAATTAATGTAAGTCCGAACTATAGTCCCAAATATATAAGAATCTCATAAAATAACGTCATTAATATATACTAAAAATGGTCATGAGTTTTGGTATTCTTTCTCTTTTGCCAATTTGAAGTCAATTTTTAGTTATATATATACCTAATTTAACATTTCTAGTTAGTAAACAATGCATGCAAAACAACATTTATTAGTTATGGAATTATAGTTTTTTCCACATAGTCGCCTGACTCACCTCATACTGCATTTAAGGGTGTGAGCTCTCTTGACTCCTGTCTTGAGAGTCATTTCAATTTACACGAATAATGTAGTTTCATTTCATACAAACGAAACAGTTTATTCATTGTAACAACCCGCCCAGTGGGATCTTCTGCCATGTGGCACACCCCGCCACATGGCAACCTTACAGCGCTGCAGCGCATTGACTCTAACCTCTCTCATGTGGGCCCAATCTGCACAGCCCTCTGGCCCGCAGCTCCCTGGCCCACCAGGTAGGTTATTGGTGTGTCTGACGTTCCTTGAACCTAGATCCTCACCCTTTAACAACCTTCCCACCGTGGAAGTTGTTACCAATTGATTTGCAGTTCATTGGTAACATGACACACTGGCATAATATACAATTTACAAAGCGGATTCTAAATAAAAAAAATTATATTTTAAGTTAACCCGTTAAAGATTTCAAATATAGACAACCCGTAAGAAAAATATAATCATATTTATGTAAACTCAAACCCGTTCAATCATATTTATGTACAATATTTTTATATTTTAATTTTCTTGTTAGAGTTAAAATATTAACAATACTTTAAATTTTTGTAGAGTTTAAATATTTTTAAAATTTTATACAGTTTAAACTAAATATTATAATATTTGAAGCTTTTAAAAGTTTTAATATTTATAATATTTTAAACTGTTTAAGAAAATGAAATTTATAATATTTTGAAAAATTTCTAAAAGTTCTAACTTTTTAAAATAAAAAACCGGATTAAAACCGAATTCCAATTTTAAATAAGTGGGTGGTGCTCTCACACATCTTGCTTCACAAAATCCAAAGACTCTTATCTTCAAGTACTTCTATCGATTTGGAGTCAATGCCTAGAAGTCAACCTTGTAGCTCCAAATTCTATCTAATCAAGCCAATAATGCAGTCTCCTCTCTCAACTAGAGTGAGCCCATTTTATGTTTTATGTATGAACACAGACTTAATATGCTATTTCTAAATAACAACATTACAAAACTAGAATTGGAACCTTTATATCACTTCCTTCTTCCTAGAAATATTTTGTCTGAATCTGAAATAGTTTTTCTTATACGTTAACAAGTTTTTCCACAGTGAAAAAAATGGATTTTGAGTTGATTTGGATGACTTTAAAAACCAAAAGACGAAGAAAAGTCTTGTAAAGTCAACTAAAACAATGACGTTTGCTTAACTTCTCCAAGTCTTAATGTATAATATCATTTTCAATATTGACTTAGTCCTTTTAGAAATTTCCACTAGCTCATCTCTTTGTCTCCTTCACTAGATTTTTTCTTATTCTGTTTTATCTTTGTTTATTCAAATTATTATCTACTCTGCTTTAACTCAAACCAACTCAGAGAAAAAAGAGAACTTTTTCAGATATCAATCATGTTCTCTCCAGTACTCTTCAGATTCTCTAAACCCAACTCTTGTCTGGTCTTGCTCTTTTTCTTGACCTCTTTTAACCAACTACCTTGGGCTTTAAGTAAACAAGAGAATAGGTTATGTCATACTCTGTTTCAGTGTGGGAATCTCACAGCAGGTTTCCCTTTCTGGGGAGGTGCTCGGCTCCAACCTTGTGGTCATCCATCTTTGGGGCTTCGCTGCGACAATAGAACAAATTCTACTTTCCTAGTGATCTCAAGCTTGATGTACCAGGTTTTCCAAGTAAACACCACAACTGGTACACTTAAATTAGCAAGGCAAGACTTTTTAGGTCCATTTTGCGAGGCTACATTAAGTGGCGAAACGTTGACTCCTGAACTCTTTGAGCTTTTGCCGGACTACAAGACCCTCTTTGCTCACTACTTATGCAACCCTCCTACTCATCATCCTTTGAATTTCTCATGTCCACATATGGGTGTTGGCTTGATGCATCAGAAAGATGACTATATCGAGCATTGTGGTGGGAGTTTCAACATCACTGTTCCCATGAGTTATGCTCCTGAGGAGAAACATTTGAATGTGACCAAATTGGAAAGTGTTCTTAAAGAAGGATTTGAGGTGAAGCTGAGGATTCATGAGAAGTGTCAAGACTGTAAATCCACTGGTGGAATCTGCTCCTACAATGATTCCACTCCAGTTTGCTGCAAGACAAACTTGTCATCAGACACCAAATGCATTCCAATGATTCCATCTGGTTCGACTGGTAAGTTATACCAAACTCTCTCAGCAAGTTTCTTAAATTATGCATAACTATTCCGATGCAACTTAGACTAAAAACAGAAAATAACGGATTGCTCAAAAATCTGAACAAGACTAGTCTGCAGCCTCTTTAGTTCCACTATGACACACACTAAAACTAAAATCCCTTAAGTTCTGCAAATGGCTTAAACTCCAGGCATATACCACATCCTAATCACCAAGAACCACAGCTAACACTACATTTTCCGCAGTCCCTCTTAAAACAGTTTTCTTTCTTTTCAATCTTTCTCTTTTGGTTTCACCAATGTTAAGACATAACTAACTTCTTAGTGAGCTCAAGAGGGAAGACAGTAAACTTGAGTAGTCTAAAAGTCTTTATCTATCTCCAAGCAACTTGACATAAACAACTCCCATCAAGTCATTTTCAGGGTACGAAAGTCTTCCATGCAATGAAATTGTCTCCTTCCTTTATCACAAATCTTCAGACTCTTTTTCCATGGACCATGGTAAAATACTAAAAGAGTCTTTGTCTTGTTACTTATTCATTTCTTCATTCTCTCCACATATCTTTAAATGCCTTCACATTTGTCTGAAACTGATAAAGAAAATGGCAATTACGGTCAAAGTCTTTCTTCTTTCTTTTGGAGACTTTCCTCATAAGTGTAGATCTATCCCCATTTCTACTTTGCTTCCGGTAAATTTCAGTAAATTTCTTGCACCGGGACTTTGTTTTAGGCCTTAGTCCTACAAAAAGAAAGAGAAAAAAAGAAACTAATATATTAATAAAATCTTCTTAAATAGTTGAATATCATGATTCTCTTGTCTACAAGTCTATTCCAAGACTTAGTCATCATCCTAACCCACCTACTTCCAAAGAAATTTCCCTGTTGAAATATACTATGAGATAAACAACTATAAAGAAAAAGAAACCTTACCTTAGTTTTCTTTTCTTTATATAAAACCAAGACTTACACAAAATCAACAATTCACAAATTCCTCATCTGCTTTTTTACTTCCTCTTTCTTCTTCAGTTCTTCTTCATCTTCTTATTCATCATCTCCAAGGCAATGAAAAAAAAAGAGGAGATCACCATGATCAATTTGTGTCTGTCTCTAAGAAGATGTTTTTTGCCATATGCAATCATATGGGTGCTCTTTGTGATCCCCTCTTGTGTTTTGTCAGTTGATAAGCGTCACTTACACTGCAGTCATTTGTTTAAATGCGGCAATCAGACAGAACTCTATTATCCATTTTGGACAGCTGATAGAGAAGAGTGCGGTCACCCGGATTTCGAGGTCACCTGCAGCGGAGATTTCGCAGAGTTTAGTATATCTTCGGTAAAGTTCCAAATCCTTGAGATGAACTATGAGTCTCGTATAGTAAGACTTGCCAGAAAAGATTATCTCAACAATCTCTGTCCTCAGCATCTTGAGACCGCACTAATCAACAAAGAGGTGCTTCCATTATATAAAGACACTGAAGTGCTAACTTTTTTCTACAACTGCTCTGATCATCCCGTTGATTACATTAGTCAGCTTCAGTGTTGGCCTGATGATACTTACGAGGAGAGTTACTTTGTGAGAAAAGAGTTCCCATCTTCGCATGAGTTTACGTCATCCTGCAAAAAGACCATTGATGTTGCCGTTTCTCGATCTGCCTTGAAAACAGCAGAGATAAATCAGAGTGAGGAGACGATAAAGAAGGCTCTTGATAAGGGTTTCGAGCTTACATTCAACAGAGATTGTTCCCGTTGCGTAAAATCAAAGGGTTCTTGTGGATATAATCAGCAGTTGAGAGAATTTGTTTGCTATTGTATAAATGAGCCTCACAAGCATACTTGTGGAGAGGGTAATGTTTCTTTTGCTCCGGTTTCTCTGACTACTTCGACTGATTTAAGTTAATCTGAATCTTAGTTTAGTCTGAAACTTATTAGCTAATGTACATCCACAAGAAACAGATCTTCTCTCTTCCTCAACCTCTGCATAATCTTCCCAACTACCAACCTAACCTTTACTGAAACTAGATTTTGCTAACATCAATATGATTTACATTCATTTTCTCATGACCTTTTCAAGCACGATTCTAAGTTCTGTCTTTTGAACTAACCTTTTTCTCATGGTATTTTCTCATGCAGGTCTCCCCAAAAAAGCGAAAATAGGTAGGTGTCTATTCTTTTCCTTTCATGGAAACTAGTCTCAGTAGAAACATACCTTAGAAACAGTAAAATCTAATGAAGCTCTTGTCTGTAGGCATCGGATTCGCTTGTGGATTCGTGGGTGCCACTCTTATTATCGGATTTTTGTTCTGTTTCATCACCCGGAGAAGAAAGAAACTTGCAGCTCAATACACAAGCAAAGACCTGTCAACAACAATGACTTACTCGAGCAATACAATGTCAAACACACCAACTTCCACAACAATTTCTGGCAGCAATCACTCTCTTGTGCCCTCAATGTCTAACCTTGCAAACAGCGCCTACTTTGGAGTTCAAGTCTTCACCTACGAAGAACTTGAGGAAGCCACTGAGAATTTCTCTACAGAGCTTGGAGATGGAGGCTTCGGGACTGTCTACTACGGAACACTAAAAGACGGACGAGTTGTAGCTGTAAAACGTCTCTTCGAGAGATCACTAAAACGCGTTGAGCAATTCAAGAACGAAATCGAGATCTTGAGGTCCCTAAAACACCCAAACTTAGTAATCCTATACGGATGCACAACAAGACATAGCAGAGAGTTACTCCTAGTCTACGAATACATCTCCAACGGCACACTCGCTGAACATCTCCATGGAAACCAAGCACAATCTCGTCCCCTTAGCTGGCCTGCTCGACTCCAAATCGCCATCGAAACCGCAAGCGCATTGTCCTTTCTCCACACCAAAGGTAACACAATCTGAACATACACATACACACAATGAGATTATAGACTAATGATGATAACTTCTCTGATACAGGAATCATACACAGAGACGTCAAGACTACTAACATTCTCCTAGATAGCAATTACCAAGTGAAAGTAGCTGATTTCGGACTCTCACGGCTTTTTCCGATGGATCAAACACACATCTCCACCGCACCACAAGGCACTCCAGGGTATGTAGATCCTGAGTACTACCAATGTTACCGTCTCAACGAGAAAAGCGACGTATACAGCTTCGGAGTCGTCCTCTCCGAATTAATCTCATCAAAAGAAGCGGTAGACATCACCAGGCACCGCCAAGATATTAACCTAGCGAACATGGCGATTTCGAAGATCCAAAACGACGCCGTTCACGAACTCGCGGATCAATCACTCGGATTCGAGAGAGATCCTTCCGTGAAGAAGATGATGTCGTCGGTCGCTGAATTAGCGTTCCGGTGTTTGCAACAGGAGAGAGAAGTAAGGCCATCGATGGAGGAGATCGTTGAGGTTTTGAGAGGGATTCAGAAGGAAGGGATGATAGGAGATTCGAAAGATGTGGTGGTGGAGATTGATGTGAACGGTGGTGGTGATGATGTTGGATTGTTGAAACACGGTGTTCCTCCGCCGTTATCGCCGGAGACTGATAAAATGACGGCGAGTAGTTCAAATACGACGGCGAGTTCGTTTTGAAAGAAGGTAGGAAGAGAGACTCTGGACCAAAAGGAGAGTTCGTTTTGTCAGTAAATAAAAAGAAAAATATTGTTAAGTTTCACCTTTTGACTTTTTGACTTTTATTTTTTTGATTTTGCACCAATAGAATCAATCAGACTGTTTTTGCTTTCAACAAAATGTACTAATCAATCCGGTTAAATTAAAATTTGAAACATAAATTAATATACATTACTTATAAATTAATATTGACATTAACAAGATCAGTCAAGAGCAACTCATTCTATACAAATTAAAATTGTTAATAATATCTGCTAGGGTGAAGTCCAACCAATTTCACATATTTTTCATTTGCATATATTGATTTGTTGTGTTTAAGACTTTTAGTGCACATAGCTTTTGTATATTTATATTTATATATGCTAAGCACAAAGAAGAAATTGATATTTTATTAAAAACTATTTTCAGTGATAGCCGGTAACTCTAACAAAACAATAACATGAAAGAATTTTGTCGACGACAGTGATTAAATTATTTAGCATGTTTTCTTCGATTTTTATAAACTGATTCTCAGTCATTTTGAAATCATTACCGATGAGCAATAATTGTCACTAAATATCATCCAAGTCGTCGGACCTCTAATAAAAAACAACTCTATAGTAAAAGAATGTGTTATTGAGTAAAATTAACAAATTTAGACTTTTGTCATTACCAATAAGTAAAACTGCGCATACATTTGATCTTTATTAAACTTTCAATTATCCCATTAATTTTTTATTCATGGTATGCATGATCTTTGCAACGATATTCAATTCGTCTTTATAATTTTGTATTCTTGTTTTGGTTATATGAGATTACTTAAAAATTATAAAGTCTTGATAGTCTTTAATTTATTATTCTTATTATTTTTTTAATTATTTATTATTTTAAATGGAAAATATAAATATGAAAATTGTGGCATCCTCCAAACAAGTCAGTCTAATTGATCATTTTTCTTGTTGTAAATAGCGATTAACCAATTTATGTATAATTTATTATTGCTCATTTTCCTTACTGCTAATTTATTAGCTAATCCTATTATTAAAATTTATGTACAAACTATTTTATTAAAGTTAACATACAGAAAATTTAACTATTGTACTATACTTGTGCAATTTTTTTAAACATAAAGAATTGTTGGAAATATTATAATATATGATGGTATACAGTAAAGTTGGAGTATTTTTTTTACAGGGAAAGGATGATGAAATACACTTTCTAATGGAACAATTATACATTAGAAGATTAAAACGTTAATGGAGATTGAATATATTATGAGACAAGCTTTGTTTGGAGTCATATTGTTAGACAAATAATGTTGTGTCATTAACGTGTATATAATTCTTTAATCTGCTAGACTAATACATTTCGTATGTTTAGCACAGTGTAGTTTAGCAATGTTGCGTCATCGAGTTCGCTGACAGCTCGGTAAACACTTGACACTTTATGGCATCGAACTGCGCCGGTGTAAAGTTGCAACGGTGGATAGCTATTTCGAACGAAGTAAGATGGTGCGTCGGGTCTGTATCCTCTTTGAAGTAATCGCACTTGATTTTCGTGTCACAGGGATTACGACGCTTCAGACGCATTTGGCGAATGGAAACAATGATTTCAGTGAATTATGTCTGCGTCATTTGGCGAATGGAAACAATGATTTCAGTGAATTATGCCGAAGCTTACCAATCTTGAATTTGAGGCCCTTGATATTTTGGGAGACAACTGCTTGTCATGACCTGGTTTCAGAAGAATTCGAGGAGACAATCAAGGAAGCAAATGACCTTGAAAGATCCACACACTCTTTGGATAAGTCTAAATTAAGGATATGTTTGATCACCAGAGAACAGTGGTGGTATTTCCTAAAGCTCGGTATGATTGGCTCCACTTAAGAATAGAAGACTATAAGTGAGTAGCTAAGTATAATTCAGCCATGTTCAAAATCACTTCAAAGTTGAAGTTATGTGACGTCTTATGATAACCGTCTTATAATCATTATCTATATATATATATATATATATATATATATATATATCGATTGATTTACTTACTTTCTCTCTTATAACATTAAATATTTAATATCATTTTCAATTTTTAATTTCTTTATCTCCTTTTATTTTTATATGATATTTTATTTGTTTTTAATTTATTTTATTACATTAAGCATAAATTTAATAAAAATAAAAATTTTCACATATGTTGCAATACAATTGGATTTTTTTTTTAAAACGGGCGTATATTACTTAATCGATTTTTTTTAAAAAAATTATGTACAAACGTCCCACATCGGATAGGAAATTTTAGACAATAATAAATAATCCTTATAAATATGACTAATATGCTTCCAACTACGAATAAAAAGAAATCTTGATTTCTCAGTCCAAATTTAAAAATTTTATTTGATTTAATCCGGGTTTTTATTTGAGAAAATTTAATTTAATAGTTTCAAAATATTTTAATATATACTTTTCTAAAAAGTTTAAAATATTATCTTATATTTAAAAGTGGATTGTTGCTCCTCACGGGTCTTGTTGAAGGAGATATACTCTTGATTTGCAAATGATTATAAGTTGTTATGTGAAATACCTAGAGGGGTATTGCTAACAAATTCTCAAATACCTATGGAACCAAATATTACAAAGTTTGTTTGTTTAGAAATAACATTGATACACGGATTGTATGACGGGTTGTGTGACAGGTTGTGTGACGAGTTGTATGACGGAGTTTGAATCTTATACTTTAAAACAAGTTAAAACTTCATTATAGTATTTTTTAACAACACCAATATAAAACATGTTGAATGAGAGTGAGATACAAATTGATTCAATTAAGTTTGATATTTTGTAATTTTAATAATTTTAATATACATTGTAGCATAATTGTAAAATTTGAATTTTAAAATAAATAAAAAAGTAAAAAATTAAATCATGCGGTATACTACAGATTAAAATCTAGTATTATGTATTAAAGTAAACATGTGACTGTTTAGATTAATTATATATTATGAAACTGTGAGTTACATATGTGAGTTGTAAATTCTGTATTAAAATTAATAAACATATAAACATCCTTATAATAAAAATCAGAGTGGCGCAGCGGAAGCGTGGTGGGCCCATAACCCACAGGTCCCATGATCGAAACCTGGCTCTGATAAGTTTGCATAATTTTTACACTTAAAACTTATATAATCATTCTCATAATAATAATTATAAAAAAAAAATTAAGGTTTAAGTTTCTAATAAATTCACATAATTTCTTACACTAAAAAAGTATAAACAGTCTCATAATAAAAATCAGAGTGGCGCAGCGGAAGCAAGGTGAGGTTATACATGTCCCAGGAATGAAACATGGGTTTGATAAATTCGCATAAACATTCTCATAATAATAATCATATATATAACAAAATTAAGGTTAAACTTTATGATAAATTCGCATAATTTCTTACACTAAAAATATAACATTTTTTTTTTGACATCAAAAGGTCCTAAATTAGCTCAGACGAGCCAACTCAACAGACAGTTGTAAACGTACTTGACAAGCTGCGGAGAGGAGTGCACATGGCGAGCCAAAGAGTCCACTTTTACATTCAATTTTTTTAGAATAAGAGATAAATAAAAAGTTGAGCATTCTTCCCTATCCGTGATTATGTCGTCTAGGTATGCAGAGAAAGCCGACCATTTAGTAGGGGAAGACACCATCTTCACCAGATTAGAACAGTCAGTAAGGAACGTAACATCTCTGACATCATGGCCTATCATACATCGCATTGCCCACACCAGAGCCTCGACTTCAGCATGGAGAGGAGAAAGACTTCGACGGAGATTTTTGGCACCCATCGTTGGTAAGACTTCCTGAGCGTGTTGACATAACCATCATAAACCTGCATAAGTATATGTCTCCTTCCATGAACCATCTATAAAACATCTAAAGCCAGTAAAGGTAGGAGGGAGATGGGTTACACGTCCATGTTGCCCATTAGTAACTGCTGGATGCACCATCGAGGAAACTAATTCATCTACATGCGCATCATACCATATTCTTGCCTCATCTTGTGCTATCTTAACTATTTCCATTGGACCAATATCCAAATATTCGAATACTTTGGCATTTCTAGCCTTCCATATATACCACATGAGCCAAGGAAAAAAATGATTCTGATCACCTTCAGAAGATAACCAAAAACATAATCCATATTAGAGAAAATAGACCCTATGGAGAAGGAGATAGATCCCACTGGAACATTCGCCAAAGCCCATGCTTGACGAACTTGAGGGCATTCGAAAAACATGATTGACCGTCTCCATTTGAGATCCACAACGAACACAATTTGTATCACATCTGATACCCTATGGTATAGATTAGCTGACACTGAGATGCAGCCTGTTAACAATTGTCACATGTAGTGGTGTAATTTTGGTGGGCACCTCACCTTCCAAATTGCAGTGAATAGGGGGGTGATACCCGGTCCATACGTTTTGAAAACCGGAATCTTTGGTTCTGGCATCCTAGCAACATGGCACCCAGATTTAACTGTATACTTCCCATTCTTGGTAAAATGCCAACCTAAATAATCTCTAATTGGTCTGTGTCCAATGGGGATGGCACTAATCACAGAAACATCCTCCGGAGCAAAGTGTTCCCGTAAAACATTCAACCGCCAAGAAAGGTTTTGACGATCCACTAAGTCACTTATTTGGAGATAAGGGTCGATATGCGATCCATAATATAAACATTCTCATAATAATAATATTGTATATAAGATTATGGTTTAACTTTCTTCCTATTAGGCCACTTGGCATTTCAATTTATTTTTGTTTTTCATTTTAATTGTTAAATAAATATTTAATTCATTTAATGTAATTTATAATTTAAATTGCAGAAGTTTAATATCAAATGATTTATTTTAAGAATTTAACTCTCCTCATTCAAATTACAAAATTGAATGTAAAACCTTTAAAAGCACACAATAAACACAATTACAATCCTAGTATAGTTTAATTCTTATAACAGCCATAATGATTTGTCCAAAAATAAATACAACAATATTGAGAGTCAATGACATAAGCTTCAAATCCCTACAACAACAAACAAAATTAAATAGATACATATCCACAAAAATGGGACATTTGAATACTTTGATTAATCTCATTATTTAGGCCGACTAATGCGAACACAATTGATACTCTTTTTATTTTATTTTTATATGAAATAAATAATAAAACGTTTGACAAAATAAACAAAAACAAAAACAAAAAAAAGTGAAAGCTCCATTTCACAACGGCCATATAGAGCGAACCACGACTGATGTTTTTAACAAAACCACTTCACAACTCTTCCTCTCATCATACACGCGCCGCTTATCATCTCCCACGCGCCACCGTCGTGTCAACCACAAAACCTCAAAATCAAAAAAAAAAAAAAAAAACTCTTTCGTTTTCAACTTTTCCTTTCTCTTCTTTATCTTTTCTCTTCATCGTTCTGTCGTTTTCTCCTTTCCTTTTACATTTAAGATCTCAAATCCCTACGACAACAAAGATCAAAAATCTTAGGGTTTCTACTAATTTATGAGTAACAAGTGTTACCTCTGTGTGATGATAAGACAATCATCGTCATGGGAGGAGTAACTTCGTCAATCGCCGCAAAATTCGCTTTTTTCCCGCCATCACCACCGTCGTACGGGTTCGTACCCGACGTTGACCGGTTGTACATAACCGAAGTGCCTCGCCGTGATGATGTCGATGTGTTGAAGCTAAAGACCCGTCGTGGTAACGAGATTGTGGCTATTTATGTTAAGCATCCTAAAGCTAATGGTACGCTTTTGTATTCTCATGGTAACGCTGCTGATTTGGGTCAGATGTTTGAGCTTTTCGTCGAGCTTAGTAATCGTCTTCGAGTTAATCTCATGGGGTAAAGTTTTGACCTTTATCTCTTTTATCTTGTTAAAGTTTCGATTTTTTGAAGATTGGTTGATAAAGTTTCGATTTTTTTTGAAGTTTGGTTCTTAAAGTTTCGATTTTTTTAAGATTGGTTGTTGTGAATTTAAGGTTTCCATGATTGAAGGAGAAATAGATTCCAAATTTGACTTATTGGGTTCTTTTATATCTCTTTGACATTTGTAGAATTGGATAACCGATGTGGTTTTGGATTGGTGATTAATGGTGGATTCCTGGATTGTTACAGTATAATGACAAAATCTATGTGGAAGTCAGAGATTTTAGCCATAATTTCTGGGTCTGTTGACCCCTTAAGTCATTTATTCGTATAGTTTTCATCTGATTTTTTTGTTCTTTGTCTTGAAATAATTTGACTTTTGTGATGCCATAAGTAGAGTTTGGACTCTGTTTCGTGTATGAGTCTCACATAATTGCTTGATGTTCTAACTTAAACTATTATGCGTTTCTACATCTACTGAATTCTCATTCATAATTTTAATATGTTTGATTGATTTGGATCTTATGTAGGAGTGTTTACTGCTAATAGCAAAAGGTTTTCTTGTTGACTTGTCTTCTTGCAGTTATCATGGTTTTATAATCTAATGATGAGTTGAGTAGTAGGTGATAGTTCCTTAATCCGTCCTTTGATTTTTCTGATTTTTCAGGTATGATTATTCTGGTTATGGTCAGTCTACTGGAAAGGTAGTATCCTGAGCTTCTAACTTTCCATTTCGGGATAACTATAGAATAGTCAATAGTATCAAACCAGAGTCCAGGGATTACTTCTGATGGATTTAAATTTGTTAATTGAATCAGGCAAGTGAATGTAACACATATGCTGATATAGATGCATCATATACCTGCCTCAAGGAACAGTATGGTGTAAAAGATGATCAACTGATATTATATGGTCAGTCTGTTGGTAGTGGACCAACGATTGATCTAGCTTCGCGTACGCCTAATTTGAGAGGTGTGGTTTTGCACAGCCCTATTCTGTCTGGGATGAGAGTTTTGTATCCGGTTAAACGTACATATTGGTTTGACATTTACAAGGTAATTTTTTAGTAAACATGCAGCCATTTCTTGTTTCCATGTATTAATGCTTACATGTTCAATTCCTTGTTTCAGAATATTGACAAGATCAGTGCAGTTACCTGTCCTGTCTTAGTAATCCATGTAAGTGATGCTCATTTGTTTTTTCTTACATTTCCTCTCTTTCATTTTACTGTCTTCTTCGATTTTCTCTTTTTGGTAGAATTAAGTTTACATCTATTGCCTCCACAGATTCTTGCAATTAAAACTTGTAGGTTAATAGGACCACTTGTCTAGAGAATGTTTGGTGAAACTCAAGTTCTTGAATTTATGAGATACAGTATTAAATCAATAGCCAACTTTAGTATTTTTTCCAAGGGGAATCAATAGAAAATGACCTGTCTTCTCCTATAGCATTACTTCCTATCCATATCTTTGTACGGTATAACATTGATTAGTTGAAGAAATCATTGTGCTGTGCATTACTCACATCAGTCTGAATGCAAATCTTAGTGATGGTCATTTCTGTTTTTGGTTTTTGTCTCTTTCATTACAGTCTTTTTCGATTTCCCTCTGATATTCTCAGTAGTGGTGGAATCTGGTTGTCATCTGCCTCCACAGATTCATGCAATGAATTAAAACGTGTAGCCTTGTAGGTTAATAGGACCATTTGACAGAAAATGTTTGGTGAAACTCGTGTTGTTGAATTTATGAGATATTAATTTGAGTTGCCAACTTGAATATTATCCTAAAGGATACTAATAGTGAATGATCTATATTCTCTAGTGGCGTCACTTCATTTGTTTCCTCACCCACTAGATAGGGATTAGTAAGAAATCAATGTGTTGAAGCCTTAGATAAGTTGTATTAAAATTTGAGTGAAAAGCACTGAGGGTTTTTAACTCTCTTATTCTGTTTCATAGGGAACTGCCGATGAAGTAGTTGATTGTTCTCATGGGAAACAACTTTGGCAACTTTCAAAAGAGAAGTATGAACCCTTATGGGTATCTGGAGGTGGACACTGCAATCTAGAACTCTATCCAGAGTTCATAAGACATCTGAAGAAATTCGTAATATCGATTTCCAAACCCAAAGGACCAAGAAATGGTTCGACCAAGACTACAACGACAGATACAACCAAAAACCAGAGCAAGCCTTCTGAGAACGGTCGTTCTGATACATTTCAACTCGGCTGCTGCCTTCCGGAAGTTTCTAGAAACAGTGTAGACAGTCAGCTGGAGAAATCTAAGAAGACTAGTAAACCTGAAAAATCCCGAATGAGTGTTGATAGGTTTAGAAGGAAAAAAGGTCTAGTCTGGTGACATGAACCCGGTCAAACCATCGCCAACACAGGTTATTTGTAACTCCTGTTTCTGTAATCCATGTATTTTGTTTGCTTTCTGGAGACACTTTGATCTGTCTCTGCATAAATTATGACGTGTGTGGTTTTGGCTTTTTCTCAGGTTTGTGTATGTATGTTCTGATAGAAACAGATCAAACTCAAACGTCTTGATTTCATATATAATTGTAACTTTGCCATGGTATAAAAGCTGTAATGACTGACTAGTTTGACATTAATCCCACCTGGTTTAATCTGAAATGTATACAATGATTTAGTGGTGGACAAAAATGCCATACAATCTCCACCAAATAACATGGTTGCACAATGTTTTCAACGACTCTAATCTAACCAAAATAATTTATATTTTGAGTTCAGATTTACTTTTGACAACATTCATGGATTCATCATACTTCTTGAGTAAACTGAGCTTTCCTCTGATGGCCGTGATGATTCCGAAAGATCTTGCACTGGGACATGCAAAAGAGGCTTTGGATTCGGAGGGGCTTTGAGAGAATCCAAACTACCTTCCATCATCTCTACGACTTTGTTCATTGATGGACGATCTGATGAGGAAAACTGAATACACCATAGACCAACCAAGATCATCTTTTTGGCAATATCTTCTTCCTCTCGGGTTAGTTCATCGCCAAGAAGTCTTGCATAATCTCCAAGTTCAAGATCCTTGTAGATCCAATCCGGAAAGTAAGCTGAGCTGCTGTTTGAATTACCGTTTTCAACTCTTTCTTTGTTCTTTGCTCCAATCATCTCAAGAACCAACATTCCGTAACTGTACACATCCGACTTGTGAGAAACACTTCCATACATTCTTGAAAACAACTCTGGAGCAATGTACCCTATCGTTCCTCTTGTGTCAAGCAATGACAAAATGCTTTCTTGCTTCTCACAAAGCTTAGCGAGGCCAAAGTCTGAAACTTTAGGTCTGAGATTATCATCTAACAGCACATTCTGAGGTTTAATGTCAAAATGCACAATCCTTGTTTTGCAGCCATAGTGCAAGTACTCAATTCCTCGAGCAACACCTAGCGCGATTCCATATAGTGTACTCACATCTAAATCCCCTGACTTAGATATGAACTGATCAAGAGAACCATTCTCAAGAAACTCATATACAATAGCTCTTTTGGATCCTTCGTAGCAGAAACCAAGCAGAGAAACAATGTTAACATGAGATGTTTGGCTCATGCTTGCGACTTCGTTAATAAAATCTTCACAATTTCCCATTGAATCCTTCAAGACTTTCACCGCAACTTTACCACCACCGCGTAACTTCCCTTTATATACAGTTCCAAATCCTCCTCGACCAACAACTTCTGTAAAACGTTTTGTAATTTTCTTGATTTCCTTATAACTATACCGTCTCAAGGTTACTAACACATCAAGGTTCTGATCTCTTAAAGCATTTTTTTTCCTTCTCTCCCAGATCAAGAATGCTAGAATCATCACCACAAATACTGCTAATATCGACCCTGCAACTGAAAAATACAAATATACAGTTACTTTTTAACCCATGAAAGTTCAAAACTATCATGTCTTTATAGTCCAAAACAAGACGAACCTGTACCAATTATGATCAGAGAGGAGCTATTCTTGATGTTTGTACCTGCAAAATTTAGATGACTAAATGAACAAGATTGCATACATAATATTAAGTGAAATTCAAGATTACGCGACTTTACCACCAGATATGTAAGTGTTAGTACGACAACTGATTCCTGATCCTGTCACATTCTTGCAGCAAACCTGTCTGGATAAGTGGAAGCCACAGTTTCCACCTGAGGATACACATTCTTGACAAAATATCTCATTTATCATCTTCAACTTCACCTCAAATCCTTTCCTCAAAAACCTTTCCAAATTGGTTACATTCAGAGCTTCTTGCTCTGGAACGAAACTCGTAGGAACTGTGACAGTGAAGCTTTCATCACAAAGTTTATGATATGTAGAGTTTTGAATTAAAGAGCCAAGACCTTTCACGGGACATGTGAAATTCCCAAGAAAATGGCGACGTGGGTCACAAGCATAGAACACAGTGAGGGTTTTATAAGATGGTAAACTCTGGAAGAGATCTGAAGGTAAGGGTGAGGAGGAGAATGAAGCAGAACAGAAAGAAGCTGAGAAATCTTGTCTTGAAAGTCTAAGAATGTTGGATTTGTTGTCTATATTGAGGACAGTGTAGTTATAGCCTGAGAGCATAAGAGAGGTTGTGTTGAACCTTTTGTTGCAAGTAAGTTTAAGAGAAGGGTTACCGCAGAAAGTATTGCGATTCTGTCCTGTGAAAGGGTAACCAGCGGTGATATTGCCACACTGAAACAGAGTATCACACTGAAGCAGTTCTTGCTGACTTAGAGCACAAGGAAGATGATAAAACAAGAACAACAAGATCAGACAGAACTCAGTTGTTGGAGATCCCATCATGAGGTTTGAGAATACTTTTGCTGTGATTTAGAAACCAAAAAAATGAAAAGAAAGTGAAATTAAAAGAACAGACTTTAGTTGACTTTGAATAAGATGGGAGACGCGTAAGGGATTGAATTAGTTGACTTTTCTTACAGTATCTGATGAAGATGGTTTTTGAAACTTAAGGACAAGTGAATGGATATAAATTGAATCCTCCTCTGATGAACAAATTTATTTTTACATATCTTGTTTTATATGTTCTGTGTTAGTCTCAATCTTGTTTAGCTTATCTTTTCACACCCAATGGCACATTCCAAAACCAAACAGCATCTTGTATCAAACACAATAGACTTAGGCCCGCGAATACGGGTTGGGTCGGATAATTTGGGTCGGATAATTTGGATATCTGGGTAGTTCGGAATTTGAAAAATGTTACCAAAAATAACCAAATTACATTACGGTTCGGTTTGGGTCGGGTATCGGATTTTTCGGTTATTGTTTTTGGTTACCAAAATTAACCGTATATTTTAGATTTTTTGTTAGTTTGGTTAAATCGTGTCGATTAGCTCAATTAATTCGGGTAAATTAGGTTTAATTTTGGTTAAATTCGGGTTTTTACGGGTAATTTTGGGTATATCAGGTCATGTAATACGAATAATTTCGGGTAATACAATTAAATTCGGGTAACCGATCGGTTATGGATGGCGAACCAAACCGAATTACCGGTAACCGATTGGAAATTATAATGGCCACAACTCAAATTGTATTCTATTCTACAATACTTGTTACCCATTCAGTGCCCAACAAGGCCACAAGTGAAACAAGCAATGTTTGTTGCCATCTCTCTTTGCCCAATATAAAGATGTTATAATGGGCTTACAATTTAGGCTCGGCCCAGCACAGCCCAATCCGCCGTATTGCACAAAGAAAGAATCTTTTTCTTCGTTCTTCTTCTTCTTCTTCTTCTTCTTCTTCGTCTTCTTCTTCGTCTTCTTCAATCCTGCTACTTCGATCCCTTCTTCGAGAAAAAGCTTTGAAATTTAGAGAGAAGAAACGATTAGTGAGTAAGGGTTTGGAGAGAAATCACATCTTTGTGCGCCGTCTCTACCAGATCCCCAACTTCGCCGGCCATTACATCTCCGGCGAAACCAGCTTCTTCTTCTTCTGTGGTAATGTCAAGCAGAGAAAACCCTAGCGGAATCTGCAAGAACATTCCTAATCTCATCTCTTCCTTCGTCGACACTTTCGTTGATTACTCTGTTTGCGGCTTCTTCTTGCCCCTCGATCGCAGCCCACATAATGAGATTCAGCAAACGAGGTTCGACAAACCAGAGCGTCTTGTTGCCATCGGTGATCTCCATGGCGATCTTGAAAAGTCTAAAGAATCATTCAGGATCGCTGGACTGATTGATTCTTCTGACCGATGGACTGGTGGGTCTACGGTGGTTGTTCAGGTGGGTGACGTCTTAGATCGAGGCGGAGAGGAGATTAAGATACTTTATTTCTTAGAGAAACTGAAACGAGAGGCTGAGAGATCAGGAGGTAAGGTTCTGACTATGAATGGGAACCATGAGATTATGAATGTAGAAGGTGACTTTAGATATGTTACTAAGAAGGGTTTAGAGGAGTTTCAGATTTGGGCTGATTGGTATTGTTTAGGGAACAAGATGAAGACTTTATGCAGAGGTTTGGATAAACCGAGGGATATTTATGAAGGCATTCCAATGAGCTTCCCTCGTATGAGAGCTGACTGTTTTGAAGGAATCAGAGCTAGGATTGCTGCATTGAGACCTGAAGGTCCGATTGCAAAGAGATTCTTGACTAAGAACCAAACGGTTGCTGTTGTTGGTGATTCAGTGTTTGTTCATGGTGGTCTTTTAGCTGAGCACATTGAGTATGGTCTCGAGAGGATTAACGAGGAGGTTAAGGGTTGGATTAACGGGTTGAAAGGAGGAAGATATGCGCCTGCATATTGTAGGGGAGGGAACTCTGTAGTTTGGTTGAGGAAGTTCTCGGAAGAGATGGCTCACAAATGTGATTGTGCAGCTCTTGAGCATGCTCTTTCTACTATCCCTGGGGTTAAGAGGATGATCATGGGACACACAATCCAGGATGCTGGTATCAATGGTGTTTGTAATGACAAAGCCATTAGAATTGATGTGGGCATGTCCAAGGGATGTTCCGACGGTTTGCCTGAGGTTTTAGAAATCCGCAGGGACTCTGGTGTGCGGATAGTGACATCGAATCCATTGTATAAGGAGAATCCATATTCTCATTTAGCTCCTGATAGTAAATCGGGTCTCGGGTTGCTGGTACCAGCTGAACATGTCCCTAAGCAAGTGGAAGTCAAAGCATGAAGACCTTTTTTCGCAAACACTAGTTTGATACTCTCTTTGTTTAGATGATTGATGCCTTTGCAAGTTTCCAGCATTGGCGGATTCTTTGTATGAACATCCATACACATCTTCTTGGAGCATAAATTGTAGTTTCAGTTATTAGAAAGTTTGGATAATGTTTGTAGCAATATGAAACATATCTGATTAAATACATTTGTTAAAGGTCTCTTAATTGGTTTGTCGTTGATGGGTTCCATTGATGGGATGAGTATTCTTAAAGTGATCTTTCACATCTATGGACCAAATAAACATTGTCCAGAAAGAAATCGATAGCTTAGGCCACTTAGAAGAAGCAAAATTCCCAATCGCTATGGCTTTGCTCGACGAGGCGAAATCTAAGCTGCAACGAGAGCTCGAGTGTCAGGAATACGAGGGGAGACGCATTTGCAAGGAGATAGGGATTTCCAATGCAGATGACATAGCATTGCTCCGGGAAATACTTTTTCCGGACCCTGATGATGATGATGTTCCTCAATCTCCTTACGAATCGAAAACTTTGGTATGATTTAGTCTTCTTCTTGTTTTCTTACGATTTCCTATCAGTTTGAGACACACTTTACTGTTTAATATGGCCTATTTATCAGATATGATCGGTTTTACATACATTCATTTTGAAGCTAAACATAATATATATGGATATTCCAAACAATCATGAAATCATACTTCAGAGTAAATTGAGCTTTCCTTTGATGGCTGAGATGATTCTGCAATATCTGATAGCTGAGATGATTCTGCAATATCTGATAGCTGCGATGATTCTGCAATATCTGATAGCTGAGATGATTCTGCAATACTTTGCATTGGCATATGCAAAAGAGGCTTAGGAGGGGGATTAAGAGAATCCAGACTTCCTTCCATCATCTCTACGACTCTGTTCATCGATGGACGATCAGATGGGCAGAACTGAATACACCATAGACCTACCAAGATCATCTTTTTCACAAGATCTCCTTCCTCTTGGGTTAGTTCATCTCCATAAAGCTTTAGGTAATCACCATTATCAAGATCCTTGTAGATCCAATCTGGAAAGTAAGCTGAGCTGTGGTTAGAATCAGCATTTTCGACTCTTTCTTTGTTCCTTTCTCCGATCATCTCAAGAACTAGCATTCCATAGCTGTAAACATCTGACTTGTGAGATACATTCCCATACATTCTTGAAAACAATTCTGGAGCAATGTATCCCATTGTTCCTCTCGTGTCAAGCAATGACAAGATGCTTTCTTGCTTCTCCCAGAGCTTAGCGAGGCCAAAATCAGCAACTTTGGGTCTAAGATTTTCATCTAACAGTACATTCTGTGGTTTGATGTCAAAATGCACAATCCTTTTCTTGCAGCCATAGTGCAAGTACTCTAGTCCCCGAGCAACACCTAGCGCGATTTCATATAGTGTACTCACACCAAGACCCAACGAATTATCCAACGACCCATTCTCTAGAAATTCATATACAATTGCTCTTTTGGATCCTTCATCATAGCAGAAACCAAGCAAAGAAACAATGTTAACATGAGATGTCTGGCTCATGCTCGCGACTTCGTTAATGAACTCTTTACAATTCCCCTTCGAATCCTTCAAGATCTTCACGGCTACTTTACGACCATTACGTAGACTCCCTTTATATACAGTTCCAAACCCTCCTCGTCCAACTACTTCTGTAAATGATTTTGTAATCTTCTTGATTTCTTTATAACTATACCGTCTCGAGGTTACAAGCGCCTCGAGGTTGTGATCTCTCAGTGCCTTTGCTTTTTTTCTCCTCCAGATCAAGAATGCTATAACCATCACCACAAATATAACTACATTTGGCCCTATAACTGAAAAACACAATAGTAAAGTTAGTTATAGTCCTCTCAAATGTTCGAAACAAGTCGAATCGGTAAATTCTAACCTTCTGCAATTTTTATCAGAATGGAGCGAGTACTTGGGATCATTTCTGTAACATTATTGCAAATATAAAGATCATGGAATAATCGGATATTGAAATATATCAAGTTAGTAACGTTTATGATCTTATTGACTAGGTGAGGTTTTTAGGTGACATTACCGCGAAATAAGTTTCCTGTAGTACCGCAAGTCAGTGTTCCTGAAGTGTATGTGCAGCAATCTCCGGACAAAAAACTGCAATTTGTACTAGAGGGTAAACATTCTGGTGCACAATTCATCTTATTCATCTTAAGCTTCACTTCAAACCCTTCTCTAAGAACACTCTCTAAATGGGCCAAATCCAAAACTTCTTCCTCTGGAACATAACTCGTAGGAACTATCACACTGAAACTCTCATCACAAAGTTTGCGATATGTAGAGTTTTGAACAACCGAGCCAAGACCTTTCACTAGACATGTGAAATTCCCAAGGAAATAGCGACGTGGGTCACAAGCAAAGAACACATCTAGGGTTTTGTAAGATGGTAAAGTCTGGAAGAGATCTGAAGGTAAAAGTGTGGTTGAGAATGAAGCAGAACAGAAAGGACCTGAGAAATCTTGTCTTGATAGTCCAAGAGTGAGGGATTTGTTGTCGTTGTTGTAGTCTATATGGAGGACAGTGTAGTTGTAGCCCGAGATGATAAGAGAGGTTGTGTTTGAGACTTTGTTGCAGTTTAGTTTCAAAGAAGGGTGACCGCAAGTTTCATCACGAAGTCCTCCAGAGAATGGGAAACCAGCTGTGATGTTTCCACACTGAAACAGATCATTACACAACCAAATTGAATCTAGTTGGTTTAGAGCACAAGGAAGATAATAAAACAAAAATAACAAGATCCGACAGAACCTAGTTGTTTGAGATCCCATGGAGGACAAAGTTTCCATGAGGTGTGATTAGAAACCAAGAAGAAAAAAACACACAAAGTAAACGAGGCTACAGAGAAAGGGAAGACTTTAGTTGACTTGATAAAGTGGGGGAGACTTTTCTTACGACAGGTGCATAGACCTTAACCACATCTTTGTTACCATTGTTTTTTTTAATATTTATAAGTTTATAATTTTTTACAAAACTAAAAAAAAATATAAGTTTATAATTCTCATGAAAAAACACAAATGATTGGAAAAAAAAAACATAATATTATTCTTTAATCAAAAATTTATAAGTTTATAATTTATAAGTTTAATATTATACTTTTTTTTAATATTATTCTTTGTTTATTTATAATATTATATATAACATTCTTAGGGTTTATCTTGGTGGTATTCTCCATGTTTCTACCTTGTACTCTAAGTAACCCATCCCTATTCTCATGTGACTCTGTTTTCGAGTGTGGAAACATTACGGCAAGCTTCCCATTCTGGGGAGAAGACCGTGGTGATCCTTGTGGTAATCCATATCTCAAACTTAGCTGCGACAGAGTTTCAAACAGAACCTCTTTAACAATCTCCAACATCTCATATGATGTTCACCAAATAGACAACAAACTCAACACTCTTACACTTGTAAGAGAAAATTCTTCTTGTACCTTCAACAATCTTATTTGTAGGAAGCTTGATTGCATCAGTGATCGAATACTTTTTCGAGAAGATAGAAGCACTAACACATCCAAGGATTGAGAATTTTGAGGAACTTGTTCCACTAAAACAGTATAGCTACGAAGAGGTCAAGGAAATCACAAACTCGTTCGCTCAAGAAATCGGGAAAGGAGGATTCGGAATAGTCTATGGAGGAACCATTGGGGACGGTCTTAAGGTCGCAGTGAAGGTCTTGAAAGAGTCAAAGAGTAATGGTGAAGACTTTATTAACGAAGTGGCGAGTATGAGCAGAACATCTCATGTTCATATTGTCTCTCTGCTTGGATATTGCTATGAAAGTTCTAAACGCGCAATTATATATGAATTTGTTGAGAATGGGTCACTCGATAAGTTTATATCGGGTGAGGCTTCATCGAAGATTGATCTGAGAAAAATGTATGAGATTTCACTTGGAGTTGCGCGAGGACTTCAGTACTTGCACTATGCTTGTAAGACAAGGATCATCCATTTCGACATAAAACCACATAATGTACTCTTGGGAAAAGATCTTTGTCCAAAGATTTCTGATTTTGGAATTGCAAGACTATGTGGGAGTAAGGAGAGTGTCTTGTTGATGTCAAAGACGGTAGGAACCATCGGGTACATTGCACCCGAGGTGTTTTCAAGAATGTATGGGAAAGTCTCTCACAAGTCGGATGTGTATAGTTATGGAATGTTGGTTCTTGAGATGATAGGAGCAAGAAGTAGGAGCTCAGTATCCAACAACAACAACAGTTCAATGTACTTCCCAGATTGGATCTATACAGATCTTGAAAAGAAAGAATGTAAAAGACTTCTCAATGAAGAGATAACAGAAGACGAGGATGAAGATTTCGCGAAAAAGATGGTTCTTGTGGGATTATCATGTATTCAAGCATGCCCATCGGATCGCCCATCGATGAACAGAGTTGTTGAGATGATGGAGGGAAGCTTAAGCGCTCTTGAAGCTCCTCCTAAGTCTCTTTTGCATTTAACTGCATCGCTTATGCTTCCATTGTCTTTCCCTAAAGAAGATAGTTCAGTATCATTCCAAGTATGATCCATGAAAGTGCCTAAAACACAGATCAAATTGTACAAATTGGACTTGTTATATTGTACGACAAATTGTATGGCAGAAATAGTTTGAATCAATTTTAATAAAAATTTAAAATATCATTAATCTGACGCTCGATACGGATTATATCCATTTTTTTAACACCACCATATACTAATATTAGACATGTTAAATCAAAGTGATTAAATAAACACTGTGCGAAACAGAAATTGTATCGCGGTATACCACGGCTAAATCCTTATACAGTAAAATCTCTACAAATTAATAATGATGGGACTACAATATTTTATTAATTTATATTGATATTAATTTATGAGAAAATCTCTCTAATAACCTTTTCATCATACCCTTTTGCAAAACTACACTTTTGCCATTTTTATTTTTGCCCTCTCTTAAAATTTAAAGACCATTTTACCCCTAGTTGAAAGAATATTTCTTCCAAAAAATTTTCTATTATCCCGCCAATTTTTTTTTTTTGCAAAATCTTTCATGCCAAAATGTTTTTAAATGGTTTACAAGGATTTTTAAAGTGTCTTTTAAAGGAATTTTAAAGTGGAATTATATTGGTTTTTAAATGTTTTTTAAAAGATTTGTAATGGTTTTTAAAGGGTCTTAGAAGCTTACAAATGTTTTTGAATGGTTTTAAAGGATTTATAATGGTTTTTTAAAATTTTAGAACTTTATAACAGTTTTTAAAGGATTTACAAGGACTTTTAAAAGATTTTCTAAGACCATGGGCATTGCTGGTCCCAATCCCTGTTCCCCACCATTTTCGATTAAAAAAAAAGGAAAAAAAAATTGGGTTGTTTCTCTAAACAGGACCGTCCCTCTCTCTTTCGCGGGCCCTACTGCCACGTGGCGGCCCGCGATTGGTTAATTTTTTATTTTAAATTAAAAATTGGGACAAATATGTGGGACACCGATGCCCATGCCCTAAGGGTTTTTAAAAATTTACAAGAATTTTAAAGGGTTTTTAAAGGATTTACAAGTATTTTTAAAGACATTTACAAAACTTTAAAAATGGTTTTAAAGGATTTACAAGGGGGTTTAAAAGGTTTTAGAATTCTACATTGGGTTTACAAGGGTTTTTAAAGGCATTTACAATGGCTTTAAAATGGTTTTTTAATTATTTTGCAAGTGGGTTTTAAAGGGTGTTCGAAGTTTACATAAGTTTTTATTAAGGATTTACCAGAGGTTTTAAACGGTTATGAAAGTTTATAGGGGTTTTAAAGGGTTTACATGTGTTTTAAAGGCATTACAAAGTATTTTAAAGGGTTTACATTAGTGATTTTATCCTTTTTTGTACTTTTTCTAATGGCATTTTAATGTAATTTTACACTTTCTAATGTTATTCTCAGTACTTCTCAATTAATATAGTAGGATTTTAAAATTCACTAAAATCTTATGTTAATTGAAATCCATTAAAATCTCCAATTATATAACACCCCTAAAAGACTTGAAAAAGTATAAAAAGACTTTATAAAGACTACTTATATGATGGTTAAAACCAGTAAAATCCATGGTATAACAATAGGATAAATCACTATGTGTATATATGATAAGATCTTCAATTATTATTTTTATTAATGATGATTGTGTTTTATTGTAGTTATATAGTTAATTAAAGTGAGTGGTGTTCCTTTTTAACTATATTTTTAGATATCAAAGTGTCTTTATTGTTTATTAATTTCCTTATGATTTTTTGAAAACCAATTAAAGCTTTGTTGACTAATTGTAATGATATTAATTGCCAAGAAAGAAAATCTTTAACCAAAAGATTTAGTTTTAAATTGTAGTCAATGTGTAGTGCACCAACAGATAACTATGAACTTGTGTATGTTATATATATATAGAGAAGTTTGTGTCACTCCTCCAAACAATAAAACCAAAATATATATCTTATTACCTCAGCAATAAAAATGCTTTCAAAGATGAAGCTGGTGGTTCTCATGTCGTTTTTGCTCCTTCTTCCATTGTGTTCTTCAAGTAATTTGAGAATGTTTTAAATAATATAATTAGATATTTTATACTACTAATATCAAAGATCTTCTCTCATTATTGCCGATTTTACACTTATAATCCAATAATAAGTTGTTTATTGAATTCGCCTTTCTCTTTTAGGATCTGAAGGGAGCCACGATGAGACAAAACTGACCGGATGGGGTCGTCCTATACGGCCACCACCACCAAGCCACGATGAGACAAAACCGACTGGATGGGGTCGTCCTATACGGCCACCGCCACCAAGCCACGATGAGACAAAACTGACTGGTTGGGGTCGTCCTATCCGACCACCGCCACCAAGCCACGATGAGATAAAACCGACCTTTTCAAATGTGCCACCTAGTTGGGGTGGGCACCACCTTAGATGAACTAAGTATTATGATGATGAATCAAAGATTTGAAAGTATGATGTTTATATGATATGTGAACTATCCAAGTAATCAAATTAAGAAAATAAAATGTTATAATAAACTTGGTCAACCTTTTCCATTGTTTGAATCCTTTTTTGATAAAATAAAATAATATCAATACTTGATTTTGTTTCTTAACTAGAATTTATCCCGCGGTACACCGCGGAACAATATTTTAAAATAAATTATTTTTTACTGCGAGATGATATTTTAAAATGAATTATTTTTTAAATTTTGTTTGGTATATAAGATTGTACTACTGTATTTTGATTGTTAATTCTATATGGCATGATAATTTTTTTGTATATAATCGTAATTTGATCAACTTAACTAAATAAGTATAATATTCAAAATAATGAAATGATGTTGGCATAACATCTTTCGTTTAAATAGTCTAATTTTAAGTTAAAATGTTTTGTGAGCTTGACTATAGTAGACAACCCGTATAAACATATATGTAATTTATAACTCGTTCCATCACATGACCCGTGCTTCACATTATCAATAATACTTTAGTACATCATATATTTTTTGTATCGATTCAGTAATATACATCCGTTTTCAAAAATTCAAATTGCAACATATGCAAAAAAAATTATATTTTTCTATACATATGTTTTATGTAATAATATAATTTTCAAAAAAAAAAAAGATTATATAAAGATATTGGAGAAATATTTGATTTATAAGGGAGATATTTTAGGAAATTTTGTTAAATGTAATAAATACTGATTTCTAATTTTGTAATTTTATTATGATTTAATTACAAAATTTACCTTAAACTTTTATTATTTAATCAAATTGTAAATGTTTAATCATGCAAATATTACAAAATAAAAGGGTAGAACACAAAAGGTATTTCAAAAATGTTAATATAGATTATCACAAAATAAACATGTAAGTTAACTCTACCAAATTTGAATCTTGGATTATGTACGACATAAATATTTTGAACGTTTTATTTTATAAATAAGTTTTGATAATCTATTCAGCTAAGAAATTCTCTCTAATAACATTTTTAACATACCTTTTTGCAAAATTAACCTCTTTTTTTGCCAATTTCATTTTTGACATCTCTTAAATTTTAATGATCATTTTATCCCTAGTAGAAAGAATATTCCTTCCTTTAGACTGAATATTCCTACCAAAAATTTTCTGGCAAAAACTGTTCCGCCAAAAGTTTTTTAAATATTCTTGAACGGGTTACAAAGATTTTTAAAGGGTTTTAAATGGTTTATAAAAGATTTGTAATGGTTTTTAAAGATTTTTAGAAGCTTACAAAGGTTTTTGAATGAGTTTTAAAGGATTTACAATGGGGTTAAAAAGATATTAAAAGTTTATAACGATTTTAAAGGATTTACAAGGATTTTTAAAAGATTTTCAAAGGATTTTTAAAATTTTACAAGGATTTAAAAAGGGGTTTTTAAATGATTAACAAGTAATTTAAAGGTATTTAGAAGGATTTAGAAAAAAATAAAAGGATTCATAAGGATTTTTAAAGACATTTATAAAGATTTAAAATGGTTTTAAAAGATTTACAAGGGATTTTAAAGGTTATAGAATTTTACACGGTTTTTAAAGGGTTTACAAGAGATTTTAAAGGCATCAGGAAGGGCTTTAAAATGGTATTTTAAAGATTTTACAAGGGTTTAAAAGGGTTTTAGAAGTTTACAAAAATTTTTATTAAAGGATTTGCAAGAGGTTTTAAAAGATTTTGGAAGTCTATAGGGATTTTAAAGGGTTTACATATGTTTTAAAGGTATTACATGGTATCTTAAAGGATTTTATAAGGGTTTTAAAATATTTACAAGGATTTTTATGCAATAGCGGAAATCTTTTGGCAGGAAAATATTTGTCAAAAATTTTTGGCGGAAAAGTTTTTGTCCAAAAAATTTCCGAATATTTTTTTGTTGGAAGGAATATTTCTTTCTTCATCATGAGTTCTACTAAATGAGGGTAATTTAATCATTTTCTAAATAGAAGAGTGTATATTTGAAAATGGACACCAAGGAAGGGTATTTTCACAAAAGGGTAACCTAAAAGGACAAAAATAAAAATGGAAAAATGGTAGTTTTGCAAAAGGGTATATAAAAAGGTTATTAGAGAGAATTTTCTCTTATATAAAATTTTATAGTTTGGAATGGAATTCTGTATTTATGAAAAAAAATTAATAATAAATTAAAAATGTAATAAATAAATTCACATATATACAAATTAAATATATAAATTTAAATTTATGATTAATACCTCAATTGTTATATTTTAACATCCTATAAAATAAACAAAAAAATGAATATGATGCATACTCATAAATAGAAAAACCCTTGGTTATTTTCTGATGTTATGGAGTATATTATAAGATTATAGTTTAAGAAAATAACATAAATATATTTTTATAGAGATGAGGTCGAGGAGAAAATTCAAGTTTACAAAAAAGTAAAAGCATATTTCAACATATCTATTTATATGATATATGATAAATGATATATATATATATATATATAGTGATTATTAATTGATGATATTATATATTGGGACTATATTTTACACAGAGATTTAAAAAAACAATATTATCTTATTATCTTATCGAATTTGGTTATTTTTTATAATGGACCAACTTGGGACCGGTAAAATTTATTAAATACATTTTCATTCTTCCGGGTAATTTTTTTGTTATACTGAAGAATTATTTAGTGTTGAAATGCATTTTATATATGTTTATTTTGATTAATTACCAATTGAAAAGACTATTGCATTAATATAATTGGAATCTTTATTGTCTATACTTAATTATTTGAAAAATCAAAAAAATAGTTTGGCAACTTTATTAAATATGTACTAGAATCGAACCCGCGCTACAGCGCGGAGGAAAGTTATCGAGTTAAAAAAAAAGTTATCAGGCTATTATTAATATGTTATAATTTACTAAGTGATACAAATGTACCGTATTTTAAGATTTGTTTTTCTTTACAAATATATTATTTTTATATCATGATTTTGCTTTCGTAACTAAGTTTCTAATATGTTTGTATTAAATAGTATCCAAAAACATTAGCGAGTATGGTTAGTATGGTTAGTCCATAATGCTGTGTTAAATAAATAGAGTTGATTACGGTGAATCATACATATCTATAACGGATATATGTTTTGAATGACCAATCTGTAACTGATTGCATTCTTAAAAATATTAATGATTACTCCCTCTACTATATAATTGTGAATTTAACACAATTACATGTGATTTATATAGTTTGATACATAATATAATATATTTTTTATACTACTCGTATTATAAATTCGATTTAAGCAATATTTGAATAGTATATTTTGATAATAAGATTTTGTATGTACCATTGTTAAAAGTTGATTTAATTATGTTCTTTAAGACCCGTAAAAATGAACAATTTTGCATATAATCGTTTTGGTATTACAAAGTATTTAATTTTTAAACTTATATGGTGTGTATCATGTTATGACCCGTTGTTAAAATATTATGACATGTTTCTAATATTTTAAAGATTCTAAAATTTTTTTATATATGAATATTTTAAAAGTTTCAATATTAAAATATTTTAAACTTTAATACATTTAAAAATTATAATATTTTGAACTTTTGAAAATTTTATATGCTCAAATAAATAACTCTATTAATCCGAACAACACTTTTAAAATTGAAAGCCCGATAAGTTAAACTTCATGCTCATTCATAGTTAGAAGCATACTGGTCATGTTTGTAATGATTTAAAACCATTATCCAAAATATGTAATCGATGTGGTATGTCTTACACCTTTTTAAATCAATAAAGTGTAATGTAAAATGTTATGAAAAATAAAGTATAATATTTAACCAACCTGTTTTAGATATCCAAACTTTATTTTAATAAGATTTTCAGTTTATTTTAATAATATTTTAAGTTTATAATATCCAAACTTCATTCATAGTTAGAAGCATACTGGTCATATTTATAATGATTTAAAATCATTATCCAAAATATTTAACCGATGTGGTATGTCTCACACCTTTTTAAATTAATAAAGTATAATATATAATGTTATGAAAAATAAAGTATAATATTTAGCCAACCCGTTTTAGATATCCAAATTTTATTTTAATAAGATTTTAAGTTTATAATAAAATTTTCTTTGTCAGTTGAGTAATATATATTTGTTCTGAAAAATTCAAATTGCAACATATTAAAAAAAATATGAATTTCTATTCTATATTTATATTATATATTTTAATATAATAAATTAAGATAAAATCAATTAAATGTGAAAGGATAATAATAAATGCATTTAATTTATTATTTTAAATTAGTTATAGAAATGAATGAGGATATCTCTTTTACTATATATAGGGGATATAGCTATTAGAGTACGAAGAACTGGTTGAAAGTATGCTATAGAATGAATGAGGATATCTCTTATATATACGAATCAAGTATATGATATAAGTTATGTAAAATATTTAGCGAATAATAGAGGATATTCTCGTATAAAATTTTAATATTCTATAGAATCGAAGTGAATCAAGTTAACGCAAATATTACGGGTTAGATATAGATGGGTATTAAATATGTTTCTACAGTTGTAGGTGGAAATATGTTCAAACTCCCATTAATAGATTTTTTGTTTAATTATAATGTGAAAGAATCTTGGAGTCAATGACAAATCGGTTGATATTTCCAAAAATGAATATGATGTACGTGTTGATGACAAAAAAAAAAAAAAAGAATATGATGTACGTGCAAATAAGTATGGCGGGTCAAACATGTAGTCGAAGCCCATCAATTATCACAGCCCATTAACAAAAACAGGTCAGAACCGTGTCGTTGTTCCGATTAAATGTGAGGGATATCCATCCATCTGTGAATTTCGGGTTATTTTCCTGAGATTGACCCGACCCGGGTCGTATGAAATGTACAGTAATACCCTTAATGAATCGACAAAGCTTTGGAAGTTCCTTAGGTTTTTTGTAATTTTACTTAAAAATTTTTTTTGAAGAAAAAGTGTACTCCTCTTTTACTATATAGGGGATATATAGATTTGGTAATTAATTATTAATAAGAATAAGTAATATATGGAAATAAAATGTAGTACCAAATATAGTAGAATTAAATAAAGGAAACATAAAAAGCTAAAAATTAATGTGGTCTTGACTCAAGCACTAAAAGACTAACTTTAAATATATAGACTAACCTCATTACATAATATGGAAGATCTATATATATGTATATATGTATTTCTACATAAATGTTCTTATAGACAATTCATTCTTATTAAGTACTAAAATATTACAAAGAAAAAGCCACAGGTTGAAAAAGATTTATTTACTCTTCCACACAAACAAAAGAAATGAAAACTAAAATGTTTCTGAATCATCTATTACCACTGCTAATGATTGCTCTCTTCATTGTACCAATGATTTCTGGTAACACATTTATTTGATCAAAATTTGTTCTTCAATTATCTTTAAAGTTCTGTATTAAATTGCTCATTTCATGTTCTTATATACTAAATTTTTTATTTTATGTATGAAAAAACAGGTCAAGATAATAATCCCCGATGTGTGAAGAGATGTAAAAGCAAGTCCCATTGCAATAAAACATGCAAATCTATGGGGCATACAGGAGGCTATTGTCAAAAATACATAGTTGGTCTTCATATTGAAAATCTTTGTTGCTGTAATATTTTTGAGGCTCCCAATCCCAATTCCAGTCCAATCATTTCTGATTAATCTCTCATTTATATGTACTATCAATTAAAAATATAATATAAATAACATATATTCAAATTATATAATAATTAACATTACCAATCCTCTCATCAAATTATTTAGAAGACTTGTACACACAATAAACACCACAAGAGAGCATCAAAAGCAAAAGATTTAACATATTGACATTGAACAGGAGTTTTGCCCAATAAATTTGAGGTCCCTGGGCTGAAAAAAAAAAAAGAAAAATATTCCAGATCTTTTGGAAAATAATATTTAAACCATACATATAGTTGAAAAAAGAACAAAAAAATGAATGGACATTTTGTTGTACACATGTCTAGAGCTGGGGCTGATCACACACCATTTTGGGGAAATTTTGAAACTATTCTCGAAAATCGTTAATGTAAATTTGGATCTTTTGCGATAGTCTAAAGATCTTCGGTCCGAATAACGCTTTAGACGAGACCATATCACCTATTTTAGTTTCAGATCTGAAGAGATGTATGGTCTAGGTTATTAAAAAATAACAATAATAATTTGGATTGAATTTGATCATGTGTATAAATACCGCATCGGTGAAGGACTTGCGGTTTACATTTTTCGGATTAAAACTCGAGCTACTCCCTCCGTTTTATTTTAAGTGATGTTTAAAGTTCTTAAACAAAAACTAAAAAACATATAATTGACCTATTTTCCATATAAACATCATTAATTAAAATGAATTCAACTACAATAAGAAAATATTATGTAAAATATGATTTGTCAAAAACACACTTAAAATTAGATAAATAATTTTGACTAAAACATCACTTAAATTAAAACCAAAAGGGTATTATATACCATTAAATACTGTGTGTTTTTTTCTACCAAAAAAAAAATACTTTGTTTTTTTTTTACATATTAATCGTCCAAATAACTCGAGAATATCATTCAAAATAATAATCAGTTTCGATATGTACTTCACAAAAAGGTGATTAACAAACAGATGATTATGACAAAAAAAATAAACTACAAAAAGCAATTTGAATAATGAAATCAAAATAAAAGTCTTTCTATTGGGGTCATGATGCCATGAAACAAATGTTACCAATAAGTCCAAAAGTACTACGTTCGAATCTGTTTGGTTATAATCAAAGTCGACCACAAAGGCTTTACAGACAAGACTCAATGATTGTTTCTTGGTGTAATGGCTTCAGTAGATCGGAAGGATAAAGTCCAATGTCTTCAAAAGAGCAAGACCTTAGTTTCGTCTTCAAAGCCGGTAAATCCTTAAAACTTGTTCTATTGGTCTACGGCAAAGAGGACAGGTCTTTACGTGCAAGGAACATATTGAGCAGCAGCACATATGACCACACCTACAAGTGCAAACCAAACAAACAAAAATGTTCAAAATCTATGATGTCCGATTAGTGAGAGGGCTCCTGATGAGTTTTAAAAGAGAAACAGCGCGCGGTCGGACCTAACAAAAGCAGCATCATTCTTGTGCTCAAGGCAGATCACACAGAGATCAAGTAAATCACCATCTTGAGCTTCCAATCCTGATGAAAGATTTTGTAAGCAGAACAACTCCAAGTGTTACTGAAAATTCTAATGGATATTATATACCTCTAGTTACTAGTTTGGCTCTCTTAACAGCTGCATCAGCAACTCTGCAACAAAAAGCTCGATACTTAAAATATCGAATGACCATTTATTTGAAAGTTTATGACTTAATATCCGACGTACCTTTTCCGTAGCAATCGTCTCCTCCTTCTCTCTAGCATATAGTCAACCACAGGCTTTAAAATAAGAACCACACCAACAACAGTAAAACCAATGGAGGCATATTTGAGCTTCCTGCCAAAAAGATGTTTTTTGAGCCTCAGAATTTTCGAGGAAGAGGATAGAGTCATCCTGTGAAGAAAAACAAACCTTGACCATTTTCCGAATGAAGAGATGAGCTCATCGAAAGGTAAAGATGAGACAAAGAAAGGTACTTCCTTGGATTCTTGAATCGTGAAACCCCCGATACTGTCCTTAACAGCCTTTTAACATGGTAAGTAATAAACACAAAATGAGATGTAAAACGTATAATTTTGATGTAAAAATAAGATTATGATGAAAGGTATACCTCACCAATAATAGTAACCGATGTACCAATTGGGAGGACGCGCTCAGTGCGTAGAACTCCAAGCATCTAGGATGTGCCACACAACAATAACATTGACCAAAACAGAAAACGTAAGCAATTCAAAGAAAACTGCATTGTAAAAAGAAAGACCTCGAGGCCTCTGTGGCATTCGGATGACGGCTCTGATTCTTGAAATACTTTACTTCCGACCTTCAATTCGAAGCATCTTACTTTGTTAGCTTCCACATTAACACGACCTGTCCCATCGTCCTATCACATACACAGATCATATTGTAAATATAAAAGACTTGGAAGAGTACATTCCAATAATTTCAAAACTGAAATCCAACAGTTTTACCAGGTACCACGGGACTTCCTTAGTGATTGGAACCATCCAGTTACAATCTGGAACCCATGAAAACATCCAATTACGTTTCAAGAATAGTTGTTGTGCCTGAAGAACACATACATACAAAAAAAAAAACTTCAATCACTAATAAGAGATTATTTCTCTCTAAATAAGAAAAATCCAAATCCATACGTACCGTTTCCTCGATAAAAACACAGAGCATGTCACTATGCTTACACTTAAGAGGTGTCTCGGATCCAACGATTCCTGATACTGCGACGACCTTGCTCTCTAATGGTACCAATTGCTCTAAAAGAAACCAAACATGTCAAAACACTTAAACCCTAAACCCATCAAACTAAAAGCTAAATTGTATAAAGGAAGAAAATATATACCCAAATCCTTGATGTGGCGAACCCTAGTGACTGACTTAACAAAACTGTAGCAAGGAAAAAGATTAATATTCAAATACAATAAGATACGAAAGGCACAAAGAGAAGAGATAGCAAAAGAGTAAAAAAAAAAAACCCTAACCTGGCTGGTATCTTACTGAGATAATCAAGAAAGCTGCCGCTTAAGCAACATGCCAATCCACCTAACTGTATCATCATCTTCTTCCACTGACTCCTTCACGAGCCAACAAGGGGAAAGCCGACTTGCGTGAATAAATATATCTGACCTCTCAATTTCTTTTTCTTTTCTCGAAAACTTGGTAAAACCTGCTTGGATATGTATAGAGAACTTTAGAGAAATATCCCTTTTGGTATACTTTTTTTCAAAAATATCTCTTTAATCTATTTATTTTTAAAAATACTATTGTTTAAATATGAAAAATATAAAGTTTTATATGGTTTTTAATGTAATTCTAAATAATAACTACGAGATTCGATCCAAATAATTTATAAAGTTTTAAATCGTTTTAACAAAATTTAAAAGATTTTTAATAGGTTTTTAAAAGGGTTTAAAAGGTTTTTAAATGTTTTTTTAAAGGTTTTTATACAGAATTTATGAAATATTTATATAATTTTACACACATATAAAGCTAATTATGTATATATTTATAAGCTTAAACATATCTTTGGATAAATTTTCAACATTTTTAATGGTTTTTTTTATCAAGTTTGAAAAATGTATTTTTTAAAAAGTGGTATTTGAAAAGAGGTATTTTTGAAATGCTCACATAAATATATTGGATGTATTTTGCAATTTTTACAAAAAATAAACCCAAATAAAATCAAACATCTTTCATTTAATTCCAGCATAATTAAGGGACAAGTCCACCAAAAAGACGTTCCTCCACCTTATTTATTTAGTCACCATGTTCCATGGATAATGGATTTAGGATTAAGCTTTGAACTCTACTACTACTCTCAGAACTTATAACTCTACTATTATCATCATCAAGCTCTGTTTTCTTTATATCCACCCCATTTAGTTATTTAATGAACTAGAGTCATAGTCACCCACTCACCTGTAACTTTATGAGCCCTTCTTTTCATCATATATTCATATTCCACATACTTACACACCTGCATCCATTGGAAATGCCTGATTTTAGAAAACCATGATTGTGGAACACTATGCAACTAGTATTAGCTTCTTTTCTTGCAGCACACGACACAATACTTTATACCGACTTTAGTATGTAAAATTCGGAGGAATGTTGTTTACAAAAGTGACAGAATGTGGTATGGTACGAACTTTTCTTGCCAAATTAGTTGTTTTAACATTTTACGAGGAATAAGAGATGAAGAAAAAGATGAAAGTTCTTCCTTATCAATTTTAATTTCTTCGATATAAGTAGAAATGGCTTGGCAACTCGGTTGAAAAAGACAGCATCTTCACTAGATCTGAGCAGTCGGTAAAAAAAGCTACATACAAAATATACTTTTTGAAACATTTTTTATTTTAAACATACAACTTTTTATTAATCTTACTTCTCTTGCATGGTTACACCAAGTATATGATGGTGGAGTCTTAAAATAAGTTTTCAACTTGTGGATCATATCAATACATCAGTGTAGTTTGAATTCTCTTCTGAGAGCGAAGAAGATTGAGGTAGAGGCTCTACAGAAAGATGTAAAGAAGGCTTAGGAGGGACTTCAAGAACATCCAAACTTCCTTCCACCATCTCAACAACTCGGTTCATTGGTGGGCGATTTAATGGACATGGTTGTATACACCAGAGTCCCACCAAGGCCATCTTCCTTGCAATCTCTTTCTCCTCTCTAGTTATATCATCACCAAATTTCCATGTATGCTCACCGTTTTCCAGATTTTCATAGATCCAATCTGGAAAGTAAGCTGAACTAGAGTTAGAAGCTGTGGATTCCACTGTTTCTTTGTTCCTTGCTCCGATCATCTCGAGGACTAACATTCCATAGCTGTAAACATCTGACTTGTGAGAGACTCTTCCATACATCCCTGAAAACACTTCAGGTGCAATGTAACCTATTGTTCCTCTTGCGTCTAGCAAGGACAATATACTTTCTCTTTTCTCGCAGAGCTTAGCAAGGCCAAAGTCCGAGACTTTAGGGCATAGTTTTTCATCTAATAGTATATTTTGAGGTTTGATGTCAAAATGCACAATCCTTGTTTTGCAGCCATGGTGTAAGTATTCAAGTCCCCGAGCAACACCTAGCGCGATTCTGTATAGTGTACTCACATCTAGATTTAGTGACTTCTCTATAGAAATGAACTGATCCAGAGATCTATTCTCTAGAAACTCATACACAATTGCTCTTTTTGACCCTTCATAGCAAAAACCAAGCAAAGATACAATGTTCACATGAGAGGTTTGGCTCATGCTTGCGACTTCGTTGATGAAGTCTTCACCATTACCCTTAAAATCTTTCAAGATTTTCACCGCAACCTTACGACCATCATAAAGGTTTCCCCCGTAGACAGTTCCAAAACCTCCTTTCCCAACAATGTGTGAAAATGATTTTGTAATTTTCCTCACCTCTGTATAACTGTACTGTTTGAGTTGTATTAAGGCCATTAGGCTATGGTCTTTTGGTCTTGGATGATGTGAAGTTACTCTCTTTTGGATAATGAAACAGAGAAATCCGGTAAGAAGAGTAGCACCCAATAATACACAAGCGAGTCCGATGCCTAGAGATAAGAGCTTTGTTAGATGTTATTATTTCTTAGGTATGTTTTATTGAAACTAGTTTCCATGGAAGGAAAAGAATAGTCACCTACCTATTTTTGCTTTTTTGGGGAGACCTGCATGAAAATACCATGAGAAAAATGTCAGTTCAAATTTAAGACATAACTTAGAATCGTGCCTGAAAAGGTCATGAAAAAGGATTGTAAATCATATTCATGTTAGCTAAAACTAGTTTCAGTACAGGTTATGCATATTAGGGATAAAAATATCTCACAACTAAGCTGGACAAGGATCTTGACTAGTATATAAGATATATGGGTTTCTCCACTAATTGTCAATTGTTTTAAGTTGGAAGCTCACAATCTAATTTGGTACCAAAGTCCGATTCATGCGTTTTCCAGCCGGATCAACTATCGGTTTTACCTAAATTTTGGTCCATCGATCTTAGCTCGAAAAGACTGAGATCCATCATCTCGAGAGCATAGTAAAGAGAGAAGAAAGCAAGACTTATTAGAAAGAAGACAATAGATAAGAGAACTACAATTTACTTAATTCCCTAAAGGTACGTAGGCAGCAAGGATGAATCCTAGTCCAGTTCAAACAATACCACACATCCAAAGCTGAACAAGGATCCAACTAATATATAAGATATATATATATGGCTCTTTTGGAAGTGCCTTAGCAAATAAGTTTCAGACTAAACTAAAAAAAACGGAACAAAAGAAATATGACCTTTTGGTCCCTCTCCACGACCACAAGTATGCTCATTTCTACAATAGCAAACGAACTCTCTCGACTGGTGATTATATCCACAAGAACCCTTTGATTCTAAGCAACGAGAGCAACCACTGTTGAATGCAACCTCGAAACCCTTATCAAGAGCCTTCTTTATCGTCTCCAGACTCTGGTTTATCTCTGCTGTTTTCAAGGCAGATCGAGAAACGGCGACATCAACGGTCTTTTTGCAGGATGACGTAAACTCATACGAATTAGATGAGAGCAGGCCAACACTGAAGCTGAGTAATGTAATCACCGGGATGACCAGAGCAGTTGTAGAAAAAAGTTAGCAGTTCAGTGTCTTTATAAAACGGAAGCACGTTTGTGTTGATAAGTGCGGTCTCAAGATGTTGAGGACAGAGGTTATTGAGATAATCTTTTCTGGCAAGTGTTATGATACGAGACTCATAGTTCATCTCAAGGATTTGGAACTTAACTGAAGATATACTAAACTCTTCGAAATCTCCGCTGCAGGTGACCTCGAAATCCGGGTGACCGCACTCTTCTCTATCAGCTGTCCAAAAGGGATAATAGAGTTCTGTCTGATTGCCGCATTTAAAAAAAGTACTGCAGTGTAAGTAACGCTCATCAACTGACAAAACACAAGAGGGGATCACAAAGAGCAACCATATTGTTAGAGACATAGACAAATTGATCATGGTGGTCTCCTCTGTTTTTTTCTTTTTTCTTTTGGGAAATTTAAGAACTATGAAGATGATGAAGAGAACAATAAAGATAGAAATCTTACTAAACATAAACGTCTTATACACGGCGATCAATAGTGAGAAGACTTAGTCATATTTTGAGACTTGAGGATTAAAGAAGGAAATATGGTTTTAGTAAATAATTCAACGGAGAAGAAAGAAAGAGAGAATACATTAAACAAGTTCAAGAGTTTTGAATAGTCATTAAGCTCGGTTGCTTCGAGTGCAAGAAAGGGTATATAACATTAATATGCATGACCAATATTACTAAACTAAACCCTAACAAGTAACAAGGCATGAAAATTTATTACTTTTTAAGTATAATATGCTTAGTGAAATTGATACAATTAGTAAAACTGTAAGCATAAAATTTACTATAGAAATGAAGTCAAGAAACACAAAAAGTCCTTTGTTTCACACTTTGTGAAAACAATGTGACTTTGGACAAGTTTCCACAGACCCTACAGATGATTCCTCGACAAGGAGTGTTTGAATGCACTGGAGCCAATTAAATGGAAAGATATAAGATTTATTTTACTTGGAAATTTTAACACATCAAGAGCCAAACTAAATCTAAGCTCTGTTTTTGTTAAGAACAGAGTTATTTTATTTTTAACCAATAAATATTTGGATTGAAATTTAGGAAACATAGAATCTTGAAAGGTAAATCTTACATTATGATTTTAACTCTTTGTGTTTCTGTCTGATAAATAAACTCAATGTATGTCCAAAGTTTTTTTAAAAAAGGAGACTTGGAGATGTTGAAGGACCAAGTCATGAGTGAGAGCGACAAATACAATATATCTTTATTAGATGCAGTGGAGAGAGTCTTGTTTAACTCACAAATCCATGATTTTGAATGAGTTCATTTAAAGAGATACTTGTAAGTCTTAACACATCAAGAACTAGACGACTCTTGATATATCCAACAAGAAAGATATAACCTCTATTATTTGTAGAGATTAATTAGTTTAATTTGGATTTGAATTGAGCTTAGAAAACATAGAAACATTTCAGGTTTAAGAATTTTAATTTTCAGATAGAAGAAATACACTTTGAAACATATGAATTCTCTGGCATGGTTAATACCTCAGAGTATTTTGAATTATTTTCTGAGAGTGAAGATGATTCTGGAAGAGGCTGTGGAAAAAGATGTAATGAAGGCTTAGGAGGGACTTCAAGAGCATCCACACTTCCTTCCATCATCCCGACAACTTGGTTCATCGGTGGACGATTTAATGGACATGGCTGAATACACCAAAGACCTACCAAGGTCATCTTCTTTGCAATCTCTTTCTCCTCTCTAGATATATCTTCACCGAATTTCCATGTATGATCTTCGTTCTCAAGATCCTTGTAGATCCAATCTGGAAAGTAAGCTGAACTTGGGTTGGAAGCATCGGTTTCTTTTGGTACTTTGTTCTTTGCTCCGATCATCTCGAGGACCAACATTCCATAGCTATAAACATCAGACTTGTGAGAGACTCTACCGTACATTCCTGAAAACACCTCAGGTGCGATGTAACCTATTGTTCCTCTTGCGTCTAGCAAAGACATCATGCTTTCTCTTCTCTCGCAGAGTTTAGCAAGGCCAAAGTCAGAGACTTTGGGGCAGAGGTTTTCATCTAACAGTACATTTTGTGGTTTGATATCAAAATGCACAATCCTTGTTTTGCATCCATGATGTAAGTACTCAAGTCCTTTAGCAACACCCAGCGCGATCCTATATAGTGTACCCACATCAAGATTCAATGACTCCTTGCAAGATATGAACTTATCTAGAGACCCATTCTCTAGAAACTCATACACAATTGCTCTTTTGGACCCTTCATAGCAAAAACCAAGCAAAGAAACAATGTTAACATGAGATGTTTGACTCATGCTTGCGACTTCGTTCATGAAGTCTTCACCGTTACCCTTAAAATCTTTCAAGATTTTCACAGCAACCTTACGGCCATCGTAGAGGTTTCCTCCATAGACAGTTCCAAATCCTCCTTTCCCAACCGTGTTTGAAAATGATTTTGTAATTTTCTTCACTTCTTCATAACTATACTGTTTTATTTCTACTATACCGTGAAGCGACACGTCCATAGTTTCTGTGTTTGACATTGTATTTGAGAACCCTTTTCTGGTGTACTGAGCTGCCAATTTATTTCTTTTCCGAATGATGAAACAGAACATACATCCTATGAAAAGACTGGCACCCAAGAATCCGCTAGCAAATCCAATGCCTAAAGACGAACAAAAAGACAAGACCTCCGTAAGATTATGGTGTCACTAAGGTATGTTACTAAAATTATTCTTTTTTGAAAAAAAATGTTACTAAAATTATTAGTATCCCTTGAAATATAAAAGGAGTCATATACCAATTTTCGCTCTTTTGAGGAGACCTGCATGAGGAAAAAAATGTCAGTTGAATATTCAAGACATAACTTTAAGGGCTGGTATTGGTTTGTGACTTATATAGAGTTTTAATGACTTTAAATGTAATGTAGAATCTATTGTTATTCAATCAAGATTTTATTAAACTCTTTTAAAGTTTGGTTTTACTATTTATTGATTTGTAAAAAATCATTCTATGTTTGGTTAAATTTTTATAAATATGGGATTATTAGATTCATACTTTTATAAAGTCATTAAAAGTTTTATGTTATTCTATTAAAACAAAAGAAAGATTGACGAAGAAAGGGAAGATCTGTTTTTTTTTTTTCATTTGTTTTTATTAAATGCTCTGCTAAGCTATCCACAATATATTTATTTTCTTAAGAAGGGGGAGGGGGGTGTATTCAAATTTCAAACCATGATTTTAGAGGATTTTGGAAATTTTTTAAAATCCACTGTTATTCAACTTGTAATTTACAAATTTCTTCCTAAATCTTATGTTATTGAAAATGGACATTTATAAAATCAATTAAAATCACTCACAATCTCTTCTTAAGACAAATGCTGAGAGAGTTCGGTAATACTTACCAGTCGAACCAGATGGAATCATTGGAATGCATTTGGTGTCTGATGACAAGTTTGTCTTGCAGCAAACTGGAGTGGAATCATCGTAGGAGCAGAATCCACCAGTGGATTTACAGTCTTGACACTTCTCATGAATCCTCAGCTTCACCTCAAATCCTTCTTTAAGAACACTTTCCAACTTGGATACATTCAAATGTTTCTCCTCAGGAACATAACTCATGGGAACAGTGATGTTGAGACTCCCACCACAGTCATTGTAATAGTCATCTTTCTGATGCATCAAGCCAACACCCATATGTGGACATGAGAAATTCAAAGGATAATGAGTAGGAGGGTTGCATAGGTAGTGAGCAAAGAGGGTCTTGTATTCCGGCAAAAGCTCAAAGAGTTCAGGAGTCAATGATTCGCTACTGAATGTAAGCTCGCAAAATGGACCTAAAAAGTCTTGCCTTGCTAATTTAAGAGTACCAGTTGTGGTGTTTACTTGGAGAACCTGGTACATCAGGTCTGAGATGACTAGGAAAGTAAAATTTGTTGTATCGTCGTCGCAGCGAAGCCCCAAAGATGGATGACCACAAGGTTGGAGCCGAGCACCTCCCCAGAAAGGGAAACCGGCTGTGAGATTCCCACACTGAAACAGAGTATCACATAACCTAACCTCTGGTTTACTTAAAGCCCAAGGTAGTTGGTTAAAAGATGTCAAGAAAAAGAGCAAGACCAGACAAGAGTTGGGTTTAGAGAATCTGAAGAGTAATAGAGAGAACATGGTTGATCTGTGAATAGTTTGGCTTCGGCTGAGCAAGATAAGGGATTAAACAGTAACCGTGGAAAAAAAGAAGCAAAAGGAGCAAGTCAAGCGTGAAAACGACATATACAAAAGATTATGTCTATGTCTATTTCTATGTCTATGTCTCATTGACTTTAGAAGTCTTTGCTCTTCACTTAGTTTTTAATTAATTTTGGCACTTACTAGTTATGGAGAATCTTGTTAACGTATAAGAAAAACTTGAGAAATTCGCAGATCCATTATTTGGATATTTCATGTGAAGCGATTATTTTCTAGCTTCGGTTTACAAAGCCTATAGAACATATTATTTTGGATATAGAGGACACGAATCAATTCACACATATCAGAAATTTATACATCGAAAGGTTTTAGACTTTTAACATACAAAATCTTTTCTTAAATAAATTTATATCTTGCATGGTTACTATTTATTTTCTCACAAAGTAGAGCAAGACCAAAATCCGAGACTTTTGAGCAAAGATTGTATATCTAGGCACTACATTTTGAGGTGTGATGTCAAAATGCATAACATTTTGATTATCTTCAGTGTATTCCAACCGCTTATCGGAAGAGAAACTTTTGGTTTACATCTTCAATAAACCAAATGTTTACGTAGGTACACTTTTGATAAACAAAAATAAACAACAAGAACATATACAAAAAACTTGGGGAGTTAACTCAGCACATGTCTTTATTTCATTAACTCTAAAAGACTTTTCTTACTAGTCCTTGTGGTCTCTAACACGGCCATCAACAACATAATGAGGAGACTTGGTAATTTTTGAGGCTTGTTTAGCTGTTAAAACTACATATTTTGAGACTTGAGGACTAAGACTATGCATGAATCTATAATCCTATGGCACATATTACCCGTTAAACATCATGTATGCGATACTAGGTCCAAGATTTATACTATCCGAATTATGGCTATCCAAAAACCACCACGGCACCATCCCATACTCTTTTTTTCTTTTTTTTTTGTTACTTTGGGTAAAAGAATTTGTTACTTGAACAATAAATTTACTAAAAAAATTTGAAACCATATCTAGTTGTATATAAGATTTTTATCTAGAAGCAAATATGTTTCTTGATATCTTGGCTATTGAGAAATATATATATAACACCTTGGTTCTAGCTCTGTCTTTAGAAGAATACCTCAAGATATGGCACAATTTTTAAGACATCCCCTCTCTTATTGACTTTAGTTTAGGAGGACCCTGATCTATGTTGAGTCTCTTCAAATTGTTGAACCACTTCTTTGGAAAAGTGTAACGTATCTTCACTGGCTGAAGGAGTGACTCTTTCAAACTGAGTTAGGTTAGAGAAGATTGAAGTCTCATTATCTTCCAGAGTTTCTCGAGCTGTTGCTGCGGGTAAATAAAAGAGAGGTTTAGGTGGAACTTCCAGAGCCTCTAGACTCCCCTCTAACATTTCAATGACTTTTATCATTGGTGGACGGTCAAATGGATTCATCTGAATACACCATAGACCAACCAATACCAATTTCTTCGCAATTTTCTCTTCTTCTTCGGTTATTTGATCTCCGAAAATCCTCAAAATCTCTCCTTGCTCAAAATCTTTATAGATCCAATCTGGAAAGTACACTGAACTATTATTGGATTGAGCATTATTAAGCTTTTCTATATTCCTAGCTCCAATCATCTCAAGAACCACCATCCCATAACTATACACATCTGACTTATGCGAAGCTCCTCCAAAATTCTTAGAAAATACTTCAGGGGCAATGTATCCTGCTGTTCCTCTAGCATCTAGCATTGAGACTATACTTTCTTCCTTATTTTTGCATAGTTTAGCAAGACCAAAATCTGAAATCTTAGGGCAAAGATAATCATCCATAAGTATGTTTTGCGGCTTTATGTCGAAATGTACAATCCTCGTGACACAACGATTGTGCAAATACTCTAGCCCGCGAGAGACACCTACCGCAATCTTATATACTCTTTCCCAATCCATCTTGGTTGACATATTTTTAGAAATATACTTGTCGAGGGATCCATTCGGCATGAACTCGTAGACTATAGCTCTCTTGTTCCTTTCATAACAGAATCCAAGGAGAGAAACAATATTGACATGAGATGTTCTACTCATGCTAGCTACTTCATTGATGAACTCTTCTCCATTCCCTTCTGTTTCTTTTAAGATCTTCACCGCAACAACCTGACCACTATCAGGTAGCTTTCCTTTGTAGACAATTCCAAATCCTCCTTTTCCAAGAACATGCGCAAATGAGTTTGTCATTTTCTTGACTCTTTTGTAACTATAACGTTTCAACATTACAACTGCTTCAACGTTCTTGTCATTCCACTCACTCTTTCTTTTCACTATTATCACGACTATGATAATGATCATCACTGTTAAAGCTGCTGAGACTCCTGGAATAATTTAGATAAATAAGAAGATTATAAATCTTGGTGTTTGTTTTATACAAAGAGTACTATAATATTGTTTGAGCTAGATATGTTACCAAGTATGAGTTTCAACTTCCATGATGATTTTTCTGCAAGAAAATTCATAAAAGAAGTCTTGTTTAGCAAAAGAAAAAAAAAAAACATTAGATATGTAAAGGTAAATGTTTTTTAACAAAAACTTACGTTTTGTTCCTTCATTAGTTTCCTTGGGAGGTTGAGACTGTGAGGGAGATTCAACCGTTGAGGTTGAGCTATCCAACAAGTGACATTATTATATATCAGTTTATATGAAGAAAAAAAAAGTAGCACTATTTTTAAAAAATTGGTAGTGCTAATCAGAAATTTGGGGTTTGCCTACCATCTAAGGACTGATGAATTTATGATTTTTTTTTCTATTTTTCCTATCTTTTACAACTCTCTTTGTCCCATTTTTCAAGTTTTAAAGGCGAAAATAGAAAACTTAAGAAACCATAACTATTTTATTATTTCTACATGTAAAATGTATTGTTTAACATTTGTTTAAAAAAATGTTAGCCAATAGAAAAATATTGCAGAATACTACTGGTCATAACATATACTAATTAAATAAACATAAATTATGCATATAAATATGAGAAAATCTAATGATATGGAACCAAAAAAAAACAAAAAACTTAAATATCCTATGATTTGGGACATAGAGAGTATTATATGTTTTATATTTTCATTTATTTTCATTTAAATGTCCTTTTCTAATAAAAGTTGTTTTTATAATATACGACATAGAAATAATGGGCTGCCTAATTAACATTAAAATCCATTATTTTATTTAGGTTTTCAACAAATTTGACCAAAGTGGAAAAATGTAATTTTTAGTTGACAACTTAACTAGGCTAGATGGACAGTTTAGACACATAAACAACTAATATTGTTTTTCTTTTGTATAATGGATTATTAGAATATTGGATTACTAAACATGGTGTAAATATTGGTTCAACTAATAAGCCTAATAAATATTGGATTCGATTTTACCAACAACAAAAAAACCATTTATAAGATTGGATTGGATTGAGTTATCTATATTGACATCTTATAATCATCAAACCAATTTAATATTTATTATCGATCCAAAATAAACGGTCCATTTCAACTACTCAACATTCAAGAAAATATCTCTAGAAAGAATGGTCAAAACTAAAGCCGTGTATGATCCAATATCTCTAGAACATTTGGGACAAACAACCCTACGTGACCACGTCTTTGACGAAATAGAAAGCGACTAGCGAGGAGACGTATGGGAACTTACTTGGTGATGTTCGGAGTTATCGGAGGACAAAAAGTGATGACATAGTTAGGAGAGTTTGAGCATCTGAACGTGGTGGTTGCATCGTCGTCATAAGCATAGCTATAAGCAAGTGGACACTCGTTCTTGAAATTCTTGGCGTAAAGCGACGGTGGACATTTCTTAGGCGTCGAGTACTCTCCCGTGCAGCAGAACTCGGGCGTTTTGAATTTCTGACAAGCATTCATGCAAGCAATTGGCTCTTCCTGGCCGGACCTTCCCATGACCTGAAGCTCCGTCGGACAAGTCTTGGTCAGGTTAACTACACAACCTATGCTGCTACACAATGTCTGGCCACTCTGCGTCTGTGGAACCACCACTAACGGAAGGTTGTAACCGTCCACAAGACTTACGTCATAGAAGTCCTGACCGTTCGCCACATTAAGGCCAAACTCAGCTAGAGTCGTTGGAGGCGCTGCGCCTCCAGAGCACTCGATTTTGCCCGAGCCGCAGTCTCCGGTAGCACATGAGAAATTACCTGTTGAGCTGGTGGAGCAAAGAGACCTACCCCAAAAACGACCAGTCCATGAAGACGGCGTACTGATGACACGCGACTCTCCTTTATTAAGTTGGAACCCGGTGGTGGAGTTCAGAACAGTAGTCCCGGTGGTTAGAACTCCAGGCCAGACAGTGTAATCACATTTGTTCTCTATAGTAAAGTTTCTTGACGTTACTACTCCTGCCAATAAAACAATTAACAAACTAAGAAAAAATTATCTAAAAATATAAGTTGTCTAGAACAATGGAAACTGTCCGTAGTTGAGACGAATAAAAGTGAAACAAGGAGGAACATTAGTGACAACTCTTTAACCATTAGCTCGAAGAAGAAGGCATACGAAAATAAAATATGAAAGGACTCTACCAAAAGGGTGATTATAAAAGTAAGAAAGAGAAGAATAGTAAATGTTGACCACCTTTTGTTTGTGACTCTTCTATATCGATTAAGAAGTAAATAGGAAGTTTCTCAAGGTTAAAATGTACCTAACCAATATTATAATAATTTGTCTTTTTCAAACGAATAAAATTGCATTACAAGCATCTCAGCCAAACTAAATAGTGTGTCCACAAGGGAAAAAAAAAATAAGACAAAAGACCTTAAATCATTTGGACAGAACAACAAGAGATCACGAACTCGAAGGAGTATCTCTTAGCCAATCATTTGGTCATCGTGTGGATATGATCTAACTATAAACTGGAAAAAAACTTAACAAAAATACATCGTATTTTGGAAGTTAATATACAGTATTTAACAAATAGATTAGGTATCCTTAAATAGTCTTTTCAATTATTTTCAACTTTTGTTTTTTTTTCAATTTAAGCTACACTAGTTGTAAAAAAGTTATTTTTTCTTTGAATATACTTTCACATTAAATTTTTAAAAAATAATATATATATATATATATATATATATATATATATATATATATATATATATATTTATTAGTCAAAATTTTAATTTGTTCGGTGAAGGGTTTAATAAAAGCTACATTTTTTTTGGATTGTAATTAAAGAATTTTGTAACTAATTAAACATCTTGAAAATTGGCGCAAAAACTCTTATATAGAAGTTGAAAGATTAACGTTGATATCATTGCTTTGTTTTGGGGAATTTAAATTAACGTTGCTCACTTCCAAGCTTCTTGAACAGTTTTAAGAAATCGATCTATGTTGACTCTCTTCAACAGTTTGTACAAAAACTTCTTTGGAAATGTGTGAAGCATCTTCACTAGATAAGCGAGTACCTCTTTTAAAATGACTTGAGCTGAAGAAGGCTGAAGTCTCATTACTATCTTCAAGAGCTTCTCGAACTGTTACCTCGGGTGAAAGCAAGAAAGGATTAGGTGGAACTTGGAGAGCTTCTAGATTGCCCTCTAACATTTCAATGACTTTGATCATTGGTGGACGGTCAGATGGATTCATCTGGATACACCATAGAGCAACCAATACCAATTTCTTTGCAATTTGCTCTTCTTCTTCAGTTACACTATCTCCAAAAGTCCTTGAGATATCTCCCCTCTCAAAATCTTTATAGACCCAATCTGGAAAGTACTTTGAACTATTGTTGGATCCAGAATATTCAACCCTTTCTATATTCTTTGCCCCAATCATCTCAAGAACAACCATCCCATAACTATAAACATCTGACTTATGCGAAACAGCTCCATAATTCTTGGAAAACATTTCAGGAGGAATGTATCCATAGGTCCCTCTCATGTGTAGCATTGATATGATGCTCTCATTGTTTTTGCAAAGTTTAGCAAGACCGAAATCTGAAATCTTAGGGCATAGATTTTCGTCCATTAGTATGTTCTGCGGCTTTATGTCGAAATGCACTATCCTCGTAACACAACGATTGTGCAAATACTCTAGGCCGCGAGAGATACCTACCGCAATGTCATATAATCTTTCCCAATCCATCTTGGTTGACATGTTCTTAGAAATAAACTTGTCGAGGGATCCATTCGGCATGAACTCGTAGATTATAGCTCTATTGTTCCTTTCATAACAGAATCCAAGGAGAGAAACAATATTGACATGAGATGTTCTACTCATGCTAGCTACTTCATTGATGAATTCTTCTCCATTCCCCTCTGTTTCCTTCAAGATTTTCACTGCAACATCCCTACCGCTATCGGGTAACTTTCCTTTGTAGACAGTTCCAAATCCTCCTTTACCAAGAACATGCGCAAATGAGTTTGTCATCTTCTTGATTCTTGTATAACTATATCGTTTCAACATTACAACTGCTTCAACATTCTGGTCATTCCAATCACTCTCTTTCTCATTCTTTGTTCTCAATATAATTACGACGAGGATTATGATCATGATGGCTAGAGCTCCTGATGAGACTCCTGGAATAATATTATCAAGAAGTATAAAAATCCAGCTGTTTTTTTGTGTGTACGAAGGTATAATAAGATGGATAGAGGGAGACATGGCATGGTACCAAGTATGAGTTTTAACTTCCATGATGATTTTTCTACAAAAAGATTTAACCAAGAAGTCTTGTTAAGCAAAAAAATGCATAATATATAATCATATGAAAAAAGTAATTATAATAAACTTACGTTTTGTTCCTCCATTAGTTTCCTTGAAGGGTTGAGAAGCTGAGCTTATGTTGTTGCTATCCAACAAGTGACAGAATTGTATACATATCAGTTTATAATACCAATGTTTTAGGCTCTAAACATACCAATAGTACTAATCAAACATTAATGTTTTGCCTAATATCTAGACCATTTAAATGAATAGGCTTTGTTAACTGAACAATGATTATTAACAAAATTTACCAACGCTCAAACATTGGACCACATACTAAACATTGTGGGGGAGTATGTATGGCATCAACAAATTACGTATTTGACACAACAATAAACACCACACAAAATTGGCATTGTAGTTATAAATTCAAAACCATTTCAACTATCAACAATTACAGAAATATCACTATTATAAATGGTGAAGACTAAGCTATGTGATGTCTAACGGCCCTGCTATAGTCTTTGAAAAAATCAAAAGTGACCACAAGAAGGAAATTTACTTGGTGAGGTCTGGAGTAATCGGCGGGCAAAAAGTGATGATGTAGTTAGGTGAGTTGGAGCATTTGAAGGTGCTTGTTGTATCGTCATAAGCATAGCTATAAGCCAGTGGACACTCGTTCTTGAAATTCTTAGAGTAAAGTGACGGTTGGCATTTATCAGGTGTGCCATACTCACCCGAGCAGCAGAATTCCGGCAACCCAAATTTCTCGCAAGCGTTCATGCAAGCAATGGGTTGTACCTTGTCGTGGCTTCCCATCACCCTAAGCTCGGATGGACATGTCTTGTTCAGGTTGACTACGCAACCAGCGATCCGGCATGCCCTGCCACTCCCTGGACGCTGTGGGACCACAACCAAAGGAAGGTTGTAACCGTCTACCACGCTTATGTCGTAGAAGTCTTGACTGTTTGAACCGTTTAATGTAAACTCGGCTAGTGTAGTTGGAGGAATTGCTCCGGCTCCAAAGCATTCGATTTTACCCGAGCCGCAGTCTCCCGTGGCACATGAGAAATTCCCTGCTGAGCTGGTGGAGCAGAGTGACCTACCCCAAAAGCGACCTGCCCATGACGATGGCACATTGACAACACGCGACTCCCCTTTCTTGAGAGCAAAGCCGGTGGTGGAGATCTGAACGGTACTGGAGGTTAGAACTCCCGGCCAAACAGTGTAATCACATTTGTTCTCTATAGTAAAGTTTCTAGACATTACTCCTACAATTTTAAAAAAAAATACAACAATGAAGAATGCATCATCAAATAAATAGTGACTTAACCAAAAATGTTATCTAGAATAATGGAAACGGCCGTACCAGAGACGAATAAACTTGAAACAAGGAGGAACATCAATGGCAACCTTTCAACCATTGTGGCTCAAAGAAGAAGTTATATGACTACTCCGTGGCTTCAGCTAATACATATACATATTTTCCATTGCAAGTCAATGAAACAAAGATACATATAAAACATATTTGTATCCAATGCAGTCAAAACATATTTGGTGGTCAGGACATTACATCGTTGTCTCAATAATGCTTTAAAGAATGTTATCTCATGTTTGGTTTACCTTCTTAATGACTCAATCAGCGTCTCTGTTTTGACCAATGACTCCAATATAGAAGTTGACTCAACTTTCCGACCATATATATCGATGGTCGTCGGAATTTGCTATGTTTTCTTGTAGTTATATAACCTACAATTCAAAGTTTATATATATAAAAAAAAAACTATGAGATTTGAAGCTACATGCTATTGAAGAGAAATAATTAGATTAGATTAGACTCACTCTAAGAAATGACCAAAGCCAGAGATCCACAGTCAACGAGCTGAATTAGTCGAGTTGAATCCGTTAATCACAGTGAGCCTTCAACGATTAGAGTGACTCAAAGATAAGCTTAATTAACCAATTAGTGGCTTTAATTGATCTCAGATCGGCTCTCTAATACTATTAATCAGAGTTTGACGAAACTTATGCAAAAACTTTTTTTTTTTCTTTTTTTTTGTGTGGTATGGATCATATCGAAATTTTTTTGTTTGTTTATTGTCTTCTTTTATGTTTGTCTTACTCAAAGCGTGTCTTCTTTTAAGGTTTTGTGTGAATGTGTGATTACTTCATTACCTTCTCACATTGTGGCTCAAACCTCAAAGCATGGTTTTTTACTATTTTTTTATTTTATTTTTTTTTCGACGAAATTTTACTAATTATTATCAAGAGAATTCATAGAAGATTAGGAAATATTCAGTTATTCTTATATTTCTTGTAATTTGTGTTGAGATTTCCATTTTTTTTCTAGACTCTTTTCCGAGTTTCTAACTCTTTTCGCTTGCTTCCACTTCGTTCATCAAAATTGTGATAATTTTATTTTTATTAAATAGTTGTATTTGAAAGTTTCATAATATTACTATAATTTTAAAAAATATCCGATAAAAAAACAGAAATTAGTATTCATTAACCAACAATGTTGAGTGTCAGCGTCAATAATTAAACATCATCTAATAATCATAGAGTTAACACTAGTTAAGTCAGAAGTTTCTAAAAACAAATCGAAAAGACTATCTCAAAGATCTTGACAAGTTTTAAGATCATCCTTTCTCCGGTTGACTTTAGTTTAGGAGGATCTTGACCCATGTTGTCTCTCTTCAACAGTTTGTCGAAGCACTTCTTTGGAAAAGTATAAACCATCTTCACTAGTCACGCAAGTACCTCTTTCTTAATGACTTGGATTAAAGAAGGCTGAAGTCTCATTACTATCTTCAAGAGTTTCTAGAACCGTAGAAGTCTCATTACTATCGCCAAGAGTTTCTGGAACCGTTGCCCCGGGTGAAAGCAAGAAAGGGTTTGGTGGAACTTGGAGAGCTTCTAGGTTCCCCTCTAACATTTCAATAACTTTGATCATTGGTGGACGGTCAGATGGATTCATCTGAATACACCATAGAGCAACCAATACCAATTTCTTCGCAATTTTCTCTTCTTCATCAGTTATAATACTATCTCCAAAAGTCCTTGAGATATCTCCCCTCTCACAATCTTTATAGACCCAATCTGGAAAGTACTTTGAACTATTGTTGGATCCAGAATATTCAACCCTTTCTATATTCTTTGCTCCAATCATCTCAAGAACAACCATCCCATAACTATAAACATCTGATTTATGCGAAACTGCTCCAAAGTTTTTGGAAAACATTTCAGGGGAAATGTATCCAAAAGTCCCTCTCATGTGTAGCATTGATATGATGCTCTCTTTATTTTTACAGAGTTTAGCAAGACCAAAATCTGAAATCTTAGGGCAAAGGTTTTCGTCCATCAAAATGTTCTGTGGCTTTATGTCGAAATGCACAATCCTCGTGACACAACGATTGTGTAAATACTCTAGGCCGCGAGAAACACCTATCGCAATGTCATATAATCTTTCCCAATCCCTCTTGGTTGACATGTTCTTAGAAATAAACTTGTCGAGGGATCCTTTCGGCATGTACTCGTAGATTATAGCTTTCTTGTTCCTTTCATAACAGAACCCAAGGAGAGAAACAATGTTGACATGAGATGTTCTACTCATGCTAGCTACTTCATTGATGAACTCTTCTCCATTCCCCTCTGTTTCCTTCAAGATCTTCACCGCAACATCCCTACCGCGATCAGGTAACTTTCCTTTGTAGACAATTCCAAATCCTCCTTTCCCGAGAACATGCGCAAATGAGTTTGTCATCTTCTTGATTCTTGTATAACTATATCGTTTCAACATTACAACTGCTTCAACATTCTGGTCATTCCAATCACTCTCTCTTTCATTCTTTGTTCTCAATATTATTACGACGAAAATCATGATCACGATGGGTAGAGCTGCTGCTGTGACTCCTGGATAAGATAATAAACAAGAATATAAACCTAGGTGTTTTTTGTAAACAATGGTAAAATCAGATGGATTTGAGCGAGACTGGTACCAATTATGAGTTTTAACTTCGATGATAATTTTCCTGAAAAATAATTCAAACAAGAAATCTTGCTAAGAAAAACATGAGTAATAATGGTCAGAAATGTACATAAACTAAGCTTACGTTTTGTTCTTCCATTAGTTTCCTTGGAGGGTTGAGACGCTGAGCTGATGTCGTTGCTATCCAACAAGTGACATTATTACATACATATCAGTTTATAAGACATACCAATGTTTTATCTCTAAACATAACAATGTTTTGCTAATCAGACATTAAGGTTTCGCCTAGACTCTTATGAGTTTTAGGATCTTTTTAGTTTTCCTATCTTTTACTCAATGTATAATATTTTTCACATTCATAACTTTTTAAAACTTGCCTATTCATATATTTTAACTATCTAGAACATATCACTAGGATTAAGAGATGGTCAAAACTAAAGTTATGTGATGCCTAACGCCTATGAAGAAATAGCAAGTGAAGTGTTTACGGGAACTTACTTGTTGGCGTTCAAAGTAATCGGCGGGCAAAAGGTGATGATGTAGTTAGCTAAGTTTGAGCATCTGACCGTGGTGTTACTATCGTCATAAGCATAGCTATAAGCGAGTGGACACTCGTTCTTGAAATTCTTGGAGTAAAGCGTCGGTTTGCATTTTTCAGGTGTGCCATATTCACCGTAGCAGCAAAACTCCGGCAACCCGAATTTGTCACAAGCGTTCATGCAAGCAATGGGCTGTTCCTTGTTGGAGCTTCCCATCACCCTAAGCTCGGACGGACACGTCTTGTTCAAGTTGACCACACAACCAACGGTGCTACATGTCCGGCCACTCCCTGAAAGCCGTGGGACAACAACCAACGGAAGGTTGTAACCATACGAGACAGTTACATCATAGTAGTCTTCATCATTGGGACCGTCAAGGGTAAAATCGATTATCGTCGTTGGAGACGATGCTCCGGCTCCAGAACATTCGATTTTTCCGGAGCCGCAGTCTCCCGTGGCACAGGAGAAGTTCCCTGTTGAGCTGGTGGAGCAGAGCGATCTGCCCCACAAACGACCTGTCCATGACGGTGGCACATAGATGACACGTGACTCGCCTTTCTTGAGGGAAAAGCCGGTGGTGGAAAGCGAAAGGTCAGTAGCCATGGTTAAGATTCCTGGCCAGACAGTGTAATCGCATTTGTTGTCTATAGTAAAGTTTCTTGACATTACACCTACAAGTGAAAAAAAAAAAAGAAGCAACGATGAAAAAATCATCAAACAAATAGTGACTTAACCAAAACTGTAATCTAGAATAATGGAAACGGCCGTACCTAAGACGAATAAATGTGAAACAAGGAGGAACATCATTAGTAGGAACCCTTCAACCATTGGCTCCAAGAAGAAGAAATGTATGTCGATATGATCCAACTGAAGAGTTTAATCTGTGAATGTCAATGCTATGTTAAAAAGTTGTTTTCCATTTAAATTTCTACGTGGTTTCTATTGTTGGAAGCCAAAATAACTTCCCGCATCCGAAGATTAAAAAAAAGTTTATAACAACGCTTAGTCCAACTCTAATTAGTACGAGCTCTTTTGGGAAATAGCCTAATAACAAATCTGTGCGGGCTTGGTCACATAGGTGCAAAGCGTACAATATTATACTAACAATATCATACTAACGAGAGAATTAACATACTTGAAAACCCAACAGTTTCAGGTTATACACATATTTTTCCGTTGCAAGTCAAAACATAGAACTCAATCACTCATGTACTAAATAATAACTTATCTATCCAGTAAAAACATATTGGTCGTCAGGACATAACATCATTGTCAAAATAATGCTTTAAAGAACGTTGCCTCTAATTCCTTTTCATATTTGGTTTTACCTTTTGAAGTTGTAGCGTCTCTGTTTTGACTTGCAATGACTCCAATATAGAATTTGACTCAAATCTGTGTGCCTGCGATTCAAGTTTATAAAAAGAAATTGTGTTATGATAGACCAACTAAAATTAGTTGAATCCATGCAAAATATTAAAGAGGAATAAAAGATTAAGACTCACTCTTAAGTAATGACCATAGGAGTTTTGTACTAAAGCAGCCAGAGATCCATAGTCAACGTGCTGATTCTGTCGATTTGAATCCGCTAATCACAGTGAGACTTCAGACAGCTTAAAGAAGATGACAATATGTATCAATTAGTGGCTTAATCGATCACAGATCGATTCTCTAATACTACTCAGAGTTGAAGAAACCTAAGAAAACACTTTCCCTTTTCATTCTTTTTTTTTTTGTTTTTTTTTTGGTATGGATCATATCGAAAACATTGTTTGTTTTACTTATCTTCGTTTATGTCTCCTTTTTAGTGGTTTGGCCTTTGTTTATTACAATACTCTATGCCTTTTCTATATTCTTTAGCACTTGTGTTTTGTATGCGCTTAATCATATAAAATAACATGTATTCCTCTGTTTTGGTCAGAAGCAATGTATAAGGACTGATCTGAATATTCTGAAATGGATGTCGGATACCCACCTAAACACTAAAATATTATATTCAACATACTTTCAACTTTTAGTAACTCTAAGTATTAAAATTATGAAAGTAAAGTATAATAGCCAAAAACTAAAAACAATAAGACTCAAAGGCCATCATCGTTGCAAGGGTTCTTCCACAAATTTTACATTAAGACTTGTGCAAGAACCTTTGCAATCCTTAAGATTTGTGCAAGAACCCTTGCAATGAAAATGACCTAATGTAATCCAACGAATCGGATGGTTTAAAATATATGTTTGAATAGTTGAAACTATTTTTTTTTATCTAATAGAAAACATTGGTTTTAAATAAACTTTAGTAGTTTGTTCATTTTGTCCGGAGTCAATGAATTTTCAGAAATTCTAATTTTTTGGCTATAATTTTGGAATCAATTCTGAATTTACCTTTTTTCTAACCATATTTTTGGTTTTGCCATTTTATTAAAATTATATGAATTTTTTATTTTTCAGATTAGAAAAATGCGATTAAACATGTATTTTACTCATTATGTTTGGGTTTAATCAATTCTAATTGTTTTTAGGATCTAGTATTTACTATAGTATTTTAGAACGAAAAAAGAAAAAAATAATGGAAAATTTAGAAAATTTTAGCAAAAACGGCACATTCGTAATATTTGTCCTAGGAAATGATATTTTAATTTGTTAGAATCCCATAATTTTTAAATCTATCAAAAATTTAAGTGACGAATTTGGCAAAAATACTGATCCCTTAAAAAACAAAATATATAAAACATGGAATCATGGTATTTATGAGAATCTCCCAATTATAAATGTTTAATGTATTTATTATAATTTTCTTTTTGACCAAAAAAAAAAAATATTTATTATAATTTTCTAATTTTATTAAATTAAGAAAGAATAAAAAAATCTAAAATCCTCCAACGCCTTTGTTCGGATTGTTCCCCTCTCCAAAATTCAGTGAGACTGATTAAACTCATAGTCGCTTGTGCTCTTATCCTCTTTTAAGGTTTCGTTTGCAAAATCCTCAAAAACCTCCCCAAGTTTAACTCTTTACACTTAAGAGTTCATCAGAACCTCGTCGCCATTGATGGGTTAGTGTTACTTTCCCTTAAAGAAGATAAATTTAACCAATCTAGAATTCAGGGTTTTAGGGTTTTGTCAATCCAGAATCAGTTCTTGACGAAGCAAATTCACATCTTTTTTCAGTTACAGCAATGTTTGGTGTATCATCTTCTCCAGTTACATCTCTACTCTACCCAAAAGCTTATAACTTTGGTCAATCAAAATCGAATTCGAAGAGATCATTATGCTCTCTGCGTGCTTCGTTGCCTGTTTCTGATAACAATCTTAAATTCGAATACACACCATGGCTTATCGTTGGACTTGGTAACCCTGGATTGAAGTATTATGGAACAAGACATAATGTAAAGTTCACTCTTTTACATTCAATGTTTTGAAGTCAAAGTTCTCTGCTTTTTTGGATTCTTGATTTGGTTTTGTTATATGTAGATTGGTTTTGAGATGATTGATCATATAGCTCGAGCAACTGAGATTTCTATGAACACAATTCAGTCCAAGGCTTTAGTTGGGATAGGTGGATTCTCTACAAATTCCTGTGTTTGATTCATTTGGTTTCGCTTGTTTGTTCGTTAATTTGGGATTCCTTATGTGACCAGAACAGGTTCTATTGGAGAAGTACCAATTTTGTTGGTTAAACCTCAAGCATACATGAATTTTAGCGGTGAATCGGTTAGTCTTCCTTACCTTGATTGATATAATGTTTTTCTCTACATTAGATTTGAGAGCCTAAATGCTTTGGCTTTATTGTGTTCGGAAGGTTGGACCGTTAGCGGCCTATTATCAAATACCCTTACGCCACATTCTGATGGTAAGTACGGAGTCTTATTGATTGATGTGTGATGATGATGGAATGAAATTGATCAAAATATTATATCTGCCTCTATGGTGTAGATATATGATGACATGGGTTTGCCTAATGGTGTCTTGAGGCTTCAACCAAAAGGAGGTCATAACCTTCACAATGGGTAAGTAATTTCTCTGAAGAGGGGAGGGAAGTGATCACTGTGGGTTCTTTTGGTTTAGGAAATGAACAAAAACTGTGTCTTTGACTATAAACATAGAAGGAATCAATCATATGTGAAGTCGAATTTTCAAATCTCCTGCAATCTTTTTTTTCGAGTGACTGGAATTGGATATGTTGCATTTGTTCAATTTCTAAACTTAGTACTCGCTTTTGAGGAAAGAAGATGTTATTTTGAAAGGACACAAAAGTTCAAGAGTATGGATAATGAAGGAATAGGATCGAATACAAATAGTATAAAGCATTTTATTTCTAGGAAGCGCATAACACTGTGAAGAAAGTAATGCATCTTCGTCATTTATGATTTCTAGACTCAGAATTAGAACAACATAACCATTTCTTTTGCTTTTCTGAAAAAGCCTATAACTCTTTTTGTTATGTACCAGATTGAAGAATGTGACAGAAAATTTAAATGGTTGTCGTGGCTATCCCCGCTTATCAATCGGTTTGTCTCCCGTTTCACCTTTTAAATCCTATCGCCGAATACCCTTTTGCAAATCATAGTAAAATTGTCTGTCAAATTGCAGGAATTGGAAATCCACCAGGTAACATGGACATGAAAGCATTTCTTCTCCAAAAGTTCAGCCCCTCGGAACGTGAACAGGTAAAAAAACCCAAGTTCCGTCAGTCAATTAAACTCTGCAAATCTGAAACTTCTCCTGATCGAAAACATTACATCTCTATATGTTCGTCAAATTTATGTTTGAACCAAATCATGCCTAGATCGATGATGGACTGGAGCAAGGCGTCGAAGGTGTAAAGACACTTGTTGAAGAAGGATTCAGTGACTCAATATCTCGATTCAACCTGACGCAGAAATACAAGTTTCACACAGTTTGATTCCTCCTCCACATTTGCTTCCATCACCTATCTCAGATCCACAGTAACTAGTAACACCTTAGTCTATAAATCTTTAGTCTTTGTCTTTCTCTATTGTAGACTTCTTGTAGTTTTTAGTGACTATCAAATTATAAATTAATAGATAATTGTAATGATTAAGGCAATTAATGACCGTTTGATTGATAATTTTACTTTTATCCAACAATCCCAAAATAAGACCGTTAAAGAAAAGAAGGGCAAAATCGTCAATACAGCAAAAAGTCTAAAGACTCAATACTGGTTTCTTGATTTTCTTCTATCAGACCGTTGAGAGTTTGCGAACATAAAACGAAAGAACCAAAAGCTTTGTATTAAATAAAGCTTTCGACTTTGCAAACAACAACCAAAAAAAAAAGATCTCTTTTTTACAAACCCATCAATGGCGACGGATACGATCTCGAATCCGAGCATGGAACAGCTGTTCTTCTCTGTAGATCCAATGTCTCTTATCCTCTCTCAGAACTCCGACATTCATCAGCTTAAACTCTTGTTAGATGGTTTCTCCGGTTTCGAAAGAGGTCCGAGATACGATGAGTACTCGAAACTTCGTGAGTCGAAGCTTCGTATGAAACGCGATTTTCAGAAATTTCTCGATGAAGAAGACGAAACAGAGACGAAGAGTATCAAGAAACAAGTCAGATTCGAGGGTGATTCTGTAATTTCACAAAAAGATGATAACTTTTCGCCGGAGAAGAAGAAACAGAGTAGGTTCGAGGGTAGTTCAGTAACTGATAAATTTTCGCCGGAGAAGAAGAAACAGAGCCGGTTCGAGGGTATTCCAGTAATTTCACAAAAAGATGGAAACTTTTCGCCGGAGAAGAAGAAACAGAGTCGGTTCGAGGGTATTTCGGTAATTTTACAAGAAGATGATTACAAGTGTACGCCGGAGAAGTTGAAGAAACAGAGCCGGTTCGGTGTTTCTCAGGTGAGAAAAGCTGTGTTGCCGTCGTCGTTGGCTCAATCGGTTCCTGATTTCTCCGCCGTGTTACGTAAAGAGAATCGTCGTCCGGTTAATTACAATAACACCACTACTACTCCGCCACCGCCGAGTTCGAAGAGTAGAAACGGCGGCGTTTTGACGGGATCGGCTTCGAGAGGGAGCAAGTCGGCGAGTGTAGGGGAGAAGAAGAGTAAAGGTACGATGATGATGGCTCGTAAGAGTTACGCTAATGTTGAAGATCTTAAGAAAATATCAATGGCGGCTGCTTCTGCTATTAATAACGGCGGAGGAGGAGGGAGAAGAGCCGGTGACGGTGGTGGTCGTCGGACTATTCTTGGTTACAAACAAATTTACTGATTTTGGTTTCCAAAAGATTTGATTTTTTTTGTTCTTTCCACGATTTATTGGTTTTTTATTTGTTGGATTTGAATTCTTAAAAGATTTGGTTTTTATTTTCTGATTGGTGTGTTTGATGATTTGATTTGTTTTGTAAAAAATAAAACATATAATTCTTGATATAATAAACTTATTTGGTTGATTCTTTCAAATTATTTTGTCACAATTCTTGGTTTTTTTCTTCGTCAAATCCTATATATTTTACAAAATTAAATGTTATTTGATGATAATATCAACAGAAAAACTTGGTAATATGTATGATTCTAGCTATATACTTTAATAATTTGATGTGTATAAACTTAATTAACACACATGCATCTCGTCTGGTATTAAAGACGATAGTAGGATGCAACAGTTTCATTAGTGGCTTAGCCACTACGTCGGTTAAGCTCTTACGGCGAAAGTCAAAAGAGAAAAAAAAACCACCGTTGTCGGTTTGGATCCTTGATTGTCGAAGTAACACATGGTGTGACGGGCCTAACATGACGGCAGCTTGAAAATATCCACAAGCGGTTCTCATTGACCAGAAAATATACGTGATTGGAGGTTGCGATGTTGACAGTTGGTTTGAGGTATTGGACATAAAGACTCAGACTTGGAGAGCCTTGTCGAGTCCTGGTGCGGGTCATGAGCTATACAATATAAATATTAATGTTAACCCTGATGCTTTTGAAGGAAAGCTTTACGTAGCGACACATGAAAAGGACTACACTTATGATCCCAAAGATGGTACATGGAAAGCTGCAAGAGAGGAATCGAGTTGGCGAGAGTTGTGGGATTCGTGTGTGATAGATAATGTAATGTACAGTTATAATTACCCGGGGATTATTAAGTGGTATGACTATGAAGGTAGGGTTTGGAGAGAGATCAAGGGTTTGGAAGGACTTCCTTCATGTACGAGATTGGTCTGTAACTATGGTGGGAAACTTGTAGTTATGTGGAGGCAGTGGCATAAGAAACATAGCGAAAACCCGAATCCTAAAATTTGGTGCGCTAAGACTGCGTTAGAAAAGCGCCATAAAGATGAGATTTGGGGCAAGACGGAGTGGCGTAATAGTGTTCTGGAGATTCCCATGTCATTTTACTCATTTCTTTGTGTAGCTGTTTCGATTTGTTGATTCATATATATAATACTATGTTTGAGACCCCCTAGTCATACTTATTTCCTTGTGTAGCGGTTTCGATTTGATGATTCATATAATACTATGCTTGAAATCTCTTAGTCATATTACTCTTTTCCTTGTGTAGCCGTTTCGAATTGATGATTCATATCATACTACGTTAGCTTGAGATCCCCTAGTCATAGTACTGTGCTTGATGATTCGCCTACAACGACGTTGTGAAATCATTCAGTTGTTTCTAATTAATTATGGTCTTTCATAAAAGTTAACGTTTGAGGATCTAAATACAAAGAGAAACATCTACGAAAAGATACATACATTAAATAAGATAAATATTTAGTACAATTAATGATTGTAGAGGAAATATTTAACCAAACGAAAATCTTGAAAGTTTAAACCATAGACGTTAGATATATAATCAAGCATTCATCTCCCCAATGGTTCACTATCCAATGTTTTCATTTTTCAGAAAATATGTGTTTCGAGAGGATGAAAGAATAGCTTTTGAATTTTTAGTTTCTATTTACCTTATCATATTAAATGTAAATATAAACTAAAAATTTAACAAATTAAAAATATGAATAATTAACAAAACATAATTTAAGTTAAACCCAAACCAAACCACCGTATAAACTTTGTTTAATTGTAAAATATAAAACTATATACGTCTTTTATGAACCTAAATCAACATATAACAATGTTAAATTAAAAAAAAATGTTTAATTATAAAATGGAAACCTGAACTCTTGTTTATAATTCCAAACTGACATTAATTAAAGCTTGTCTAATTGTAAAAACTAAACTATAACTCAACTCTTCTTTATAAACCCAAACAATAAAGATTGTGGTAGAGAAGCGCCATAGAGATGAGATTCAGGGTAAGACGAAGTGGTTTAGTATATATTGTTCTTAGGGTCCTTAAATTCATATTAGTGATATATAGATAATGTAATGTACAGTTATAATTATCCGGGGAATATTAAGTGGTATGACTCTAAGCGTAAAGTGTGGAGAGATGTCAAGGGTTTGGAAGGAATTTATTCATGTATGAGACAGATTCGTAACTACGGTGAGAAATTGATAGTTATGTGGAGGCAGTGGCCTGAGGAACATAGCAAGAACTAGAAAAATAAAATTTTGTGCACTACGGTTGCGTTAGAGAAGCGTCATAAAGATGAAATTTGGGGTAAGATAGAATGGCTTAATACTATCTTTGAGATCCCCAAGTCCTACCACTTCTTTCTTCGTGTAGCCGTTTCAATGCGATGATTCTTATAATACTGGGCTTGATGATTCACCTAAAACAACGTCATTTTTTGAAGCTAGCTTCAGTTGTTTTTATTTATTTATTCTCATAAAGAACTAAAGATGTAGTCGTTTTTATGGTCTTTCATGAAAGTTAAATGTTTGAGGATTTATAATGCTATTTCATATGTAAAAGTTTAACAATGATTAACATTGGAGTTATATATATTTTAAAGATTATAGGAACCAAATTAAATACGAAGAGAAACATCTATGAAAAGATACATACACATTAAATAACAATTTTGTTTAGTACAATTCATAGTCTTAGAAGAAATGAAACCAAACGAATAATTCCAAAAATACATAGTAAATAACAAAAATCATGTAAGAATTTTCCCAAGATCAATGAGTCAAGCAATTGGTTAGGTTAGAGACTTAGAGGTATTCGAAATAAAGACTCACGACTTGAAAAGCCTTGCCGAGTCTTGGTGCTGATCATGAATCACACAAGTATTATGCTTTGGAAAGAAAGTATTATGTAAGTATGTAACGGCAAATACAAATGACTATCACCTATGAACCAAAGATGGTACATGAAAAGTTGTGTGAGAGGAATCACGTTTCCAACAGATACTCGATTCGTCTGTGAATGGAAGATGTAATAAACTTGTTGGGACTTTAATTTGAGGGTAGAGAGTGGATAGAGATCAAGGGTTTGGAAAGAATTTAAGACTTCAAGTCATATTACTGATTAACTTGTTTAGTCGTTTTTGCTTTGATGATTCTTTAAAGTCATATACTCATATTAAGAATTTAAGGGTTATGTTGTTCTTTAATTAACATGAGTTTGGATAGTGCGAGATCACAAAGGTTTTACCCAATGTTGGGGCTTAATTTTGCTAGCTACACTCTACATGCACCACATATACACTAATTACATATATAACACAGGCATATATAGGCTAATATCCTTATTCAGTTCTCATCAATATGGCTTACGTGAGATATACGTTATGACAAAGGTCTACCAATTTGGTTTGAGGTAGATTTTAATAATTAAATTGTGTTTTTTAGCGATCATGTTTTAAATTTCTGTTGCACTGGCTGCAAAAACGTTACTTTTCTTGAATAAAATTTTACATTATTTCATAAATAAAAAATCCTCTTATCCGTTTAACATCTAAAACAATAAGTTTATCTATATGAACTTGTTTCAATTCATATTTTTTAAAATTTATAACAATTAAGAAAAACAGCTTTATAATTTAAGAACTATTATTTTTTTTTACTATAAAATAATATATAGATAAACTAATAACATTATAAATTAAAAGAATATGATGTTCCCAACATTATTAATTTTATAGAGGTTTTACTTGTGCTTTAAGTTTTTTGGCTTATTTTGTAAAATATCCTTTGTGTTTAAAGATTTGTAGATATTTTAATCCAATAGTTATAAGTTATAAATAACCCTTATTTCCTTAGAAAAAGAACTCTTTAGAACTATATCATTTAAAATAAGAAAGAAATCTTGAATAATAAGAATAATCAATCTCCATCATATATATCACTTTTTTGGGGTTAAAATTTAAAACTTATATATATATTTCCCGTTTCAGATGATATGTACTTTTCTTAAATCAATGGTATATATATAAGTCAATTCTTATATATATAGCTCTAATTTATCATCTTTCATCTCCACCACCGCTTGTTTCTACGATGTCTGCCGACTCGAGCATGACCTCCGAAGTTGAACAACCACCGCAGAGTGACAAGAAGAGTTTGAGTTCTCAGCCATTAATGTCATCACTCCCTGACGAAATCGTGGAGCAGATACTTGCTCGTGTCCCGAGATGGGATTACCCTAATCTCTCTCTCGTATGGAAGAGGTTCCACACTCTCATATCTTCTCCCCAACTCTACACGACACGTTTCAACCTTGGAACCACCGAACCATGTCTTTATTTTTACGTACGTTCGTGTTGTAAGGATACATCTCTCCAATGGTTCACTCTTTCGTTGAAACCTCAAGAAACATGTGATGGTGAGATTTTGAATGACTATTCCTTGATTCCTATACCTTGCTATCCCCATCCTTTACGTTTACCAGAAAGATCAACTGTAGCAGTTGGTTCCGATATCTACGTAATTGGTGGATGGGATGAGCTAACTTCCTCAGTTAGGATCCTTGATTGTCGAAGTAACACATGGCGTGACGGGCCTAACATGACGGTAGCTCGAAAACTTCATCAGGCGGTTCTCATCAACCAGGAAATATATGTGATAGGAGGTTGCGATGTTGACAATTGGTTTGAGGTATTGGACATAAAGACTCAGACTTGGAGAGCCTTGCCGAGTCCTGGTGCGGGTCATGAGCTTTGCATTAAAAGTATTTATGTTAACCCTGATGATTTTATAGGAAAGCTTTACGTAACGTCATATGACAATGACTTCACTTATGAGCCCAAAGATGGTACATGGAAAGTTGTAAGAGAGGAATCGAGTTGGCGAGAGTTGATGGATTCGTGTGTGATAGATAATGTAATGTACAGTTATGATTACCCGGGGATTATTAAGTGTGGTATTGTAGGAGCGCAAAAATCGAATCGAGAAAAATACGAATTTTATTAATGAGAACGATATCATAAAGACATTACAACAACATAATTTAAAAGCATAAATTTAAATCTCGGAGGCAAGATATGATATCTTTGTCCTTAATTCAATAAATCGGCCGTAAGTGCTTCGGTCTATCACGATTTATGAATCCCAGGATACAACCGGTTGCGAACTATTACTCGAGCACACGAGTAATAGACTCAAACGAACTAGATCTACTATATACTCTCGAAACTATAAAACTAAGAACTTACTTGAAATAAGCAAGAGAGAAGAGAGGTTTAGAACTGAAAGGTTTAGATGCTTTTCTGTTTTTGAGTGTGAAAAATAATGAGAGCCTCCTCCCCTTTATATAGTAGTAGGAGTAGAATAAGATAGGGCTCCGGGAGAATATCTTCTGCATATTCTAGCATATCCTCGGCATATTCTATCATATCCACAGAATATTCTCAGCATATTCTTTTGAGTGCCCACCAAACCTTATCTTACATTTGGCTTAAGCAAATCCCAAAAACCTCCAAGATTGCCTAAAGCCACGAGCCTACAAGCCCACAAGCCCATTAGCCCGCGCCAGGACTGGTTTGGTTTGGTTCGGTTTGGTTCAGGATTTTTCGCAAAAAATCAGACCAAGTGGCTCACTTCACACCCTTATTTCTCATTCAATTCAACTCAGTTTTTGACATATGAGTATACCATTTTATAGTACTCGTTACCACCTTTCCATTGCACTATCAAGCTCACAATTCCGTTCAGCCGTTTGGCCGGAATTTGGCCGGAAAGTCGCCGGAAAGTCATCGTCAAAAATCTGCAATTTTTCAGAAACTTCTTTCTGAAAATTCAGTTCCAACAATCCCCCACATTAATAGAAATAAGTCTAAACAGATGACGACTTAACTAACCCTATGGACTGACGCGACTAGCTAGACAGACCTTCGAGAGTATATGCGAAAACTAACTGTATCTGAGTTGGTGGCGTTTTTCAGCTTTGAACCTACTCATTGTTAATACCTGTCGAGTTTACTCGGCCAGATGGTGAACATGATGTCTTGAACCATCCGGACTTTGATGTAAACTTAGACAACAGGTCTAACACAGCTTCGTTTTCTAGTAGAACTAAGTTCTCTATTGTGTTCATTGTGGCCTTGAACTTGCCTGGATAATCATGAGTGAACTTGGAGAGTATAGCCTCACATATTCTCCTAGAAACGGCCCCATTTCACACTCACAAGGTGATTAACTAACTGCTTGTATTTAAAAGAGGTATCCTGTAAATACTTCACTTATATTACAAAGCTAGATTTCAAATCATTAAAAGCATATGCTTATCCTCTACACATACAGGAAGCACTGTACATCATTTTAGGAACTGGGATAAGAAATTGTCTCTTAGTGCTTTTGGTAGATTTAGCTTGATTTAGTTGTCCCTTTGAACCTACGTCATGGGATCTCCAATCTAAGTAGGTGGGGTTACCATCAAACCTCCTCTCAAGTCGTAGGCTTTAAACCCATTCCTCTTGATGATTTTGAAACTTTATCTCGTGTCAAACCTTTTGTAAATGGATCCGCTAGGTTGTCTTCTGACCTGATGTAGTCAATCGTGACTACCCCAGTTGAGATTAGTTGTCTAATGGTTTTATGTCTACGTCGGATGTGACGAGATTTACCATTATATAGGGTACTCTGTGCCCTGCCTATAGCTGATTGGCTATCACAGTGTACACGTATTGCAGGCACAGGTTTCCCCCACATTGGGATATCTTCCAAGAAATTACGAAGCCATTCAGCCTCTGATGCAGCTATTTCCAAAGCTATGAATTCTGACTCCATAGTTGACGAAGCCGCTAGAGTTTGTTTGGAAGATTTCCAGGACACTGCAGCACCTCCAAGTGTAAACACGTACCCACTTGTGGATTTTGAGTTTCTGGAGTCTGCGATCCAGTTGGCGTCAGTGTATCCTTCCAGTACTGCAGGTTCTTTACCATAGTGTAAGCCCTGATCTTTGGTATAACGTAGATAGTCTAAGACTCTAGTTATAGCTTTCCAATGTTTATGTCCTGGATTGCTCGTGTAGCGACTAAGTACATTTACAGAGTGCGCTAAATCTGGTCTAGTACAGTTTGTCAAGTACATAAGACTGCCAATTACTCTTGCATACTCCACCTGTTGTACAGGTTCACCAGAATTTTTGGTCAAGTGAAGTTGAAGATCCACTGGAGTTTTTGCCTTCCCATGTGAGTAATGCTTGAATCGATCAAGTATCTTTTCAGCATAATGGGTTTGAGACAGGATAATGCCCTCATCAGTTCTTATGATTTTTATCCCCAAAATGACGTCTGCAAGACCCAAATCTTTCATGTCAAAATTTCTTTTGAGCATGTTTTTCGTTTGATTGACGATGTCTTTGTTGCTTCCAATGATGAGCATATCATCTACATATAAACATAACAAAATGTACCCCGAAGGAGTAATTTTGAAGTATATGCATTTGTCGCATTCATTAATGCGAAAGCCATTAGACATCATCACACTGTCAAACTTCTCATGCCACTGCTTAGGAGCCTGTTTGAGACCATACAGTGACTTTACAAGTTTACACACTTTGTGTTCTTGTCCCGGGGTAACAAACCCTTCTGGTTGTTTCATGTAGATTTCTTCTTCTAAATCTCCATTGAGAAATGCAGTTTTTACATCCATTTGATGTATTTCAAGATCTCGCAAAGCTGCAATGCCTATAAGCATCCTGATCGAAGTTATTCTCGTTACAGGAGAATAGGTATCAAAGAAGTCTAAGCCTTCTTTTTGCCGAAATCCTTGCACTACAAGTCTAGCCTTGTACCTATCAATATCACCATTGGTTTTCCGTTTTATTGTGAAAATCCATTTACTCCCTAAAGGTTTAGAACCTTGGGGTAGATCTGCCATCTCGTAGGTGTGATGTTGCTTGATAGAGTCCATTTCAGTATTGATTGCTTCCTTCCAATAAGGTGCATCAGGGGTGGACATGGCTTCTGAATAAGTCCTTGGTACATTTTCAGCTAAAAATGCCATTAGGAAATCTTCACCGAAAGATTTTCCTTTACGAGCTCTTTTGCTCCGTCTAGGTTCTTCTTCAGGTTCTGGTTCTGTTTCACCAGCAATAGTACTCAAAGTACTATCCTCAGCATTTGAGGTTGCGGCATCTCGTTGTTCACGAGATCGTTTTTGAGTTTTCCTACAGGGGAAAATGTGTTCAAAAAATGATGCATTTCTTGATTCCATAACCGTGTTTACATGAATATCTGAAATATCTGATTTATAAACCAGAAATCGATAAGCACTACTGTTGTGCGCATATCCGATAAAGATACAGTCTACGGTCTTAGGTCCAATTGTGACCTTTTTAGGAGGTGGTACTGCCACTTTTGCTAGACACCCCCACACTTTCAGGTATTTGTACGAAGGTACTGTTCCTTTCCAAAGTTCATGTGGTGATTTGCCAGTCACCTTATGCGGTATCCTGTTGAGGATATAATTAGTGGTAAGCAAAGCTTCCCCCCACATGTTCTGGGCTAACCCAGATTCCTGCAACAACGCATTCATCATTTCTTTCAGAGTTCGATTCTTTCGTTCTGCAACTCCGTTAGATTCTGGTGAGTAAGGAGCGGTCGTTTGATGTATAATGCCTTTTTCTCTACAAAATGCATTGAACGGCTCATTATATTCTCCACCTCTATCACTTCGAACAACTTTTATAGTTCTCTGCAGCTGGTTTTCTACTTCGAGTGTAAACTCTTTAAATTTTTCCAGTGCTTGATCTTTACTATGTAACAAATATACATAGCAATATCGTGTGCAGTCATCTATGAAGGTAACAAAGTATTTCTTACCGCCTCTAGTTTGCACATATTTTAAATCACATAAGTCTGTGTGAATTAAACCTAGAGGTTCGGTTGTTCTTTCAACTCGAGGTGAGGGAGTTTTAGTGAGTTTGGCCTGAACGCATACTTCACATTTTTCTTGGTTAGTTTTGAATTTTGGAATTAAATTCAAATTCTGCATCTTTCGCATTGTTTTATAATTGACATGTCCTAAGCGTTCATGCCAAGTAGTAAACGACTCAACCAAGTAAGCAATAGGGTTTTTATTCATTTCAGCAACAGAAGCAGAAGCTACAATTTTCGGATAGACTGTCGCTACAGACATTTTGATCAGTCCACTCTTAACAAAACCCTTTCCCAGATACACCCCATTCTTCTTAAGAACTAGCTTATCAGACTCAAAATTAATGGAAAAACCATTCTTGCTTAGCACCGTTCCGGAGATGAGATTCTTCCGCATGTCAGGTACGTGCTTCACGTTCATCAGAGTCAGCTCACGATCAGAAGTCAGCTTCAGGACTACTTTGCCCTTTCCTTCAATCTTGGACACCGCTGTGTTGCCCATGAAAAGTTGCTCACTTGACTTGTTCTTCACGTAGGTGGAGAACATGGTCTTGTCAGAGCAAATGTGTGTGGTAGCACCAGTATCATAGTACCACTCCACAGGATTGTCTTCCACCATGTTACATTCAGTGACCACCGCAACCATGTCTTCTTCAGTTAGGTTTGCTTGGCTCTTGATATCCCTGGCTTTGCTTTTGCAAACTTCAGCCTTGTGCCCAATCTTTCCACAATGATGACACTTGCCTTTGAACTTCCTCTCAGGGTTGCTCTTCTTGAAGTTCGTTGTGGACGACACCTTCAATGCTTTTTGAGGATTAGACACCCCTTTACCCTTGCCTTTCAGCTTGGCCTTATGCTCAGCTACATTGACATCATGCCCCTGGTTTTGAGCACCTGGATGAACCCCACGATTGTTGCCCTCAATCCTCAACCTGCGGATAAGATCATCAAGAGACAATGCCTTACGTTTAAAGTTAAGGTAATTCTTGAAATCCGACCAGCCTGGTGGCAACTTCTCGATCAAGCTATTCGTCTTGTAGACATTACAGATCGACATCCCTTCCAACTCTATCTCTTGACAGATGCGTTGGAAAGCCTCCACTTGCTCCATAATAGGTTTGGAGTCCACCATCTTGAAGTTTAGAAACTTCCCAGTTGAGAATTTCTGCATTCCAGACTCATCAGTCTTGTACTTGTTCTCCAAAGCCAACCACAATGCTTTTGAAGTCTTGTACATGCTATAGAGGTCGAACAGGTCATTGTGCAAGCGGTTCAGAATTTGACCTTTGCACAAAAAATCCCCTTCGTGCCAGTTATCGATACTTCCAGCCACATACACATTTGTGTTGTTTACCGGACGTATCGGTGGATCCTCTGTGAGGTACCTATCGATGTGCATGCTGGCCAAATAGTAGCGCATCTTGTCTTGCCACGTCTTGAACCCAGTGTTGCCATCAAATTTGTCTGGCATCATC